>NC_080671.1:366805948-367109668 GCF_030247195.1 Topomyia yanbarensis | reverse complement strand
TATCGACGTTATGATGCATGTTGTTCTTCACTATGAACCTTTCTGTCGCCACCAAACTACGGAACTTATCAGTACCAGATTACGCGTACCATGAAGTTGGATTTGAGACACTTCCGCAAGCTTAAGCTCCGTCTTTCATCAAAATATTTGGCACGATAATAAAAAGGAGCCTTATTCCATCGGATCATTTATTTCATTCTGTTATCTGTTCATTTCCTTTTGTAATATATGCTTATACCCTCAAAAGAAGATGTATGGAAGGCAATCATGCAAAAAATCTCTTTTTCTATTTGCCCAGGCTCTGGAAGGAGATATAGAAGAAAGTTTCGTTGTTTTCAAGGGGAGAGTTTGAAAGTGATATACTGAACCCCTTTTGAAGTTTTTCTACTGTTTGTGATCATATAGTCGTGTCTCGACTGTTTTTTGTTTTCTTCTAAATAAGGTTTCCTGTTCTGCACTATGTATTTTCGGTTTCAACAAATGTTTCACTTCGCGATCGGATGAAAATCCTATTATTCTATCACTGTGTTAATTTGAACATTGGATTTAGCCAGCACAATCGCGTGTCTTCACACGTTTCACTTAATACGAATACAGCAGGAATATCCCTTGCTAAAGGTTTCAAGCATCGCATCGTCACGTTTCATTTTGTATTTATTTATTGTTTGCAGACGACTCGGACAAAGGTTGTGATATATGCAGAGTTTATGTCTAGGTAAATTAAGGTAAATTACCCTACAATTCTGAATAACAACAATTGTTTCTCGGGCTTGAGTAATACTATTCGTATCCTCAAGTCTGCGAACCTTCCGCGCGTTTTTTTAAAACATATATATAAACATACCAGCCGTATCCACCCCAACAGCTCAGCTGGGGATAAGTATTATCGGTGCTCAAAGTAAAATCCCAACAGGAGATTGTTAGAGCGCTAACAATAATGCGCTTACTGGTACGATAATTACTTAAAGATCGACGAGAAGCATTGAAGGCCAAAACAATG
Organism: Topomyia yanbarensis; assembly: GCF_030247195.1. Classification (NCBI taxonomy): domain Eukaryota; kingdom Metazoa; phylum Arthropoda; class Insecta; order Diptera; family Culicidae; genus Topomyia; species Topomyia yanbarensis. Next base: position 367,108,668 of record NC_080671.1, on the reverse strand, counting down.
CCAGCGATGTTTATCGTCTTTTGATGTGTTGTGTAATTAAGCTCTCGTCGCTAATGACTGGTCGGAGTGGTGGTACCGAATAAAAACACTATATGGCTCTTTCAAGTATAAGAATTTTCTACGTCCTACATTTGCACCAGTTTGAAGTAATGACGTATGTACTTGCCTTCTCAATTGGTTGATGTTATTGCTTATTTTCCATTAGCTTCAAACTGTGAGAATAAAATAAATTTTTTGCACTGAGTTGTAGCACGTGAGTGGATCATCTTCAAACACGTGATTTTCCTCAATTTTGCTCCACGCTATATGCCAATGCCTGATACGTACAGCATAGAGTATATCGAACATAAACATGTGGTCCCGTTTATTTTCTTCTAAGGTATTACGTTTTCAATTGGAACTTGCCCCAAGACTTATCTTTGTGTTATCTTCTGTATTTCTACTCTAGCGCAACTTTATCGTTTAGTACAAATTCGTGAAGAGTACATTCTCAAGTAGTACACTCAAAATTGATTCAAAATAGATCACATTTATCTTATTTATATCCACTTAAAATGTTATAGTCCATCAGATCTGTAAAACGAAGAAGGCCGATTCATAAAATTACTGCACCGACCCGATATTCAACCCACGACCGGTATCAGTACCCATCATTCCAACATTCCCCCAAAACAATAATAAGAAACAGAGAAATATATATATATATATATATATATATATATATATATATATATATATATATATATATATATATATATATATATATATATATATATATATATATATATATATATATATATATATATATATATATATATATATATATATATATATATATATATATATATATATATATATATATATATATATATATATATATATATATATATATATATATATATATATATATATATATATATATATATATATATATATATATATATATATATATGAAACATGCAAGTCGATGTTTTTCGGTTGTCAGTTTGGAGCAATAAAACGAGATTGGTGGGGTGGGAATAAAATAAGAAATAGTTGAGGGATGATTTCCAACGAGCGCTCACTCTCATATTCAGTACGGCACTGGCTGTTACGTGTGGATTGTGTGAAGATGGCTTTTGCATGTGCTTTTGTGTAGAATTTCGGAAGTTGTTAGGGAGCATTAGAAATAGCTTACTCCACAATAAGAAATAGAAATCAAATCTAGAAACCAATCAGCACCATTTTGAACGTAAAACTGTCAATTTTGTGTCAACTCAGTTGTCAATTAATTCCAATTGAAAATATGCTAAAACACACCCTTTATAAACAAACATTATTGTTTATCTGGGTAATTTGAGTGGAAATACGTTTTGAGTAAGTTATTGATTATTATAGATTGTATCTCAGCTTCAATTAACGCTTTTTTAGTCATAAATCAAGTTTTCAACAATGGAATACTATAGAAGACTTGTTTTTTCGCTGGAATTTTTTCAGATTTTTTTTCGGTTGGTTGAATACAGCCAAAAAATGGTGGACAATTTTTTTAAAGTTTTGAAACATGTTCAAGTAAGGTACTTGATAAAAACGGCCATGTTTAGTGAAAACAGTGACAAAATATGGTAAAAATTTACAGTTGTGTACAGGACACGACCACGGTGACATTGAAAATGTAGTGTACAATATAATTCGCGGCGTCGGCGGTAAAACATAATGATGAGTTATGTTCTATCAACGACCATGCGGTAAACTTTGGTGAAAAGCTAAACTCCTACCAGCAGAAGGCAATGGATTATTCACATTTCGTTTCAATCTTGTCCATATGAACCTGCCTAGTCCTAGTTTTCTGTGTCATGTTTATAACTGATTCGCTCTATAATACCTATCTTCCATTTTCATTGCTTTCGTTTCTCTGAGTCTTAAATTTGCCGAAAACAGCCAAAAATCGATACAATAATCGAAATATCGCACGTTTACTTTCTTCACGGATATGGTCGGACAAAGTATTCATTTTGTCGAGTAGTCGTTGACAACCGGATTGTCAGACATCAATTGAGTTATATACAATCATACGTGGATTAATCTATATGAAATGAAAAAACACCGTTAAATTTTACGAATACTTCAAACATTTTAGATCGTTTGTCATCATATTAAAAGTATGTACAGTTTTTCCGCACATATATGAAAGCTAAAAAGAACTACTTAGACAGTGCGAAACAATGCATATGATATGTATTTATTTAAAAATTTATTTATTGCGTATTTAAACCTACTTTTGTTGAGTCGATAAGGTTCAACTTCGAGTTAAATTACAATATATTTCTTTCATTTTATTTAAATGACTTAAAATTAGCGAATATTTTAGTCACGCTTCGATTTTCGCTTTACCATTTCGATCAATGCATACCGTTTGAAACAACAGCCAGTACGGTGCCAGGGGCCATGCATAAATCACGTAGCACTTTAGGGGGTAGATGGGTGTAGCAAATTTGTGACGATATGTGACGAGGGGGAATATTGTGACAAAATATTACGAGGGAGAGGGAGGGGTCGAAATTCGCCAGAAAAATGCTACGTCATTTGTGTACGGCCCCAATGGGTAGAGTTATGATATGGGTCAAGCTAATTAGGACTCAACATTTTCGATACGCACAAATTTTAATCTTTTATGTTGAACGAGTACCTAAATAAACCGAAATGAGCAAGACAGTGTGCCGGTGTAAATACATCGAGTTTCTAGGTGTTCCACGAAGCTTAAAACAATCGGCTTTCCAAATTTAAGAACCGTCGATTTGGTTTTTGTCAGTTTATAAACTCTAGTGTCGCAAAAAGCAACGCGGTACTAGATTCATCGCAACGGCATGCTCTTAACTAGCACTGAGTGCCGTAACTCTCAAGTTGTGGTGTGCAAAGCAGTACACGGCGCACTGCATAATTTAAATATATCTGTCGGCTACTGCTATCGTCTCCGCTCCGACCTTCGACCAGAGAATGAGCTCGCCCGAGCAATGCTGAAAGTTATATATCCGAGGATGACGTCATCCGAGGATGACGTCATCACAAGTGCTTGGCCGCTGGATGCCTAGACCTGTCGTTGTCCCCACCCCCAGCGGTATCAGTGATCAAATGCAGCACTCATCGCAGCGAATTGTCAACATGCCTGATTGCCACTGCTGTTCTTTACAACCCGACGTTCGACGGTAGAATGAACTCGCTCAGAGAATGATATTGTTTAAGTAGTCGAGGATGACGTCATTCATAGAAGCGTAGTGTGCTGGGTGCTCAAATCTGTCGTACGAGGCGCTATAGGCATGATGTTACTTATCTGGCAAAAAAGCAATAACTGATTCAAACAGGCACCTGGTTCTTTTATTTATAACTTTTCGTGTTCGTTTGAGTCACTAAGGCGCTCCTTATTGACGGCTCTGCCGGGGATAGATTGACTGATGTATGGGAGTTTTCACGTTTTCCGAGATCTATTCATTTTTGCTTGTTTTTTACAATGGTGTGCTATTGAAATACAAAAACACTATAGCAATAAAACATAATTTCAGTTAATTCCGGATTGTTTGGTGATAGCCAGACCGAAATCCGTTCATAAATAACTAAGTTATTAACGTTCAAAATAGTGACGCAAAAACGTGCCATCGTTTGATTTTAGATTTTAGATTGACACCCTGCCCCAAATAGTGCTGTAAGACATTTTCAATGTCAAAAGGCCGAATCATTCAAGACCATAAAATACTCAAAATTCAACTTTTAATCGCCATAAATGAAGTGTGACCTATTCGCCACCCACTTTAAAAGCACATTCAATGAAACAATTTCATCTGCTGATCAAATTGCGCGCGCTTGTAGAGACACTCCATTGAATATTTGTCCTTTGAGAAGCTTCACTGTTACGTATCGTCAGGTTACAGCAGCAATCAGCAAGCTGAAATATTTAGTCACTCTTGGTCTTGACGGCATACCTTCATGTGTTCTCAAGAAATGCGTGCATGCATTAATTTTGCCGTTGACAACTCAATTCAACAATTACCGTAAAACGGGGTATCTTTGATCAAGTGAGACTTTTTTCAGTAACGTACGATAAGATGATTCCCTCTAACAAAATCATCAAAACAAAATAAAAACCATATTCTAAACATGTTCAGCATCTACCGGCAACGATTATTTTGTCGTTTAGTGTACCTTTTATGAACAGAAATTGAAATTGAAAATGATACAACTTTCATGCATCGTTTCAATCTGTTCAAACAATTCTTTGTATATAAATAAAATCAACCAACTTCAACTGAACTGATCACTTTTTTAGAAACCGTAAATATTTTTGTCAAATAATTCATTTAAAAAATCCGAGATTTTTAATGCTAACTATTTTATTTCGACTATTTTCCTGAAAAAGTGCGATAAAAGTCGGCCGTATCCTTCCAATAAATTTTGTTTTCTTACGATACGACACAATAATGGGTCAAAAATCGCCTGCTGATATGCAATCTACACAGCATTTGGAGCGTTATTTCGATACACATATTTTGCTGATCATAGTTACCCCGAAAACAACGAATGAAAATTTACAACAAATTTATTTTATTTTAATGGTAAAACGAAATAAATTACCAAAAAATTTGGACGTTTTCAATCTATGGGTACCAGTACTTCTTTTAAAAATGCAAACAATTAATTTACATCTACCTAATTTGAAGAGAGTTATTCGAAAAAATGCAGAAAAATTGATCAATGTTCCCCCGTTTTACGGTACTTTAGGCAGTACTGTTATCCTTCCAGCTGGAAAAGGTCAGTTATGTTATGAGATCGGCGAAATGTTAGAAATTACAGAGGAATTACATCGTTGTGTGCCTGCTCCAAACATTTTGAGATCCTAATGAACAATGTGCTCTCTGCATCATGCCAAAGCTACATTTCTCCTGATAAACATGGATTCATCCCAAAAAGATCAACCTCCACGAATTTCGCTCAGTTCATTTCATTCTGCTTGTGTAACATAGACGCTGGTGCTCAGATCGACACTGTATATACCGACTTGAAATCAGCATGCGACAGAGTTGTTCATGCAATACTTCTGGGACGGTTGAAATTAATAGGAGTGTCTTTTGATATGATTCGTTGGCTCGAATCATATCTGAGAGATTGAACGCTTGTAGTATAAATTGGATGTGTGTTCTCTGACCCATTTGCGAACAACTCGGGTGCTCCTCAAGGAAGTAATTTGGGCCCACTTTTGTACACTCTCTTTATCAATGATCTAGCTACAGTATTACCACCGGGATGTCGTATTTTCTACGCTGATGACGTTAGATTATACATGATCGTCAAGTACATCAGGGATTGCTCAGCTTTAACACAGCTCTTGGACACTTTCAATGACTGGTGCTCCTTAAACTCGCTTACAATTAGTATTAACAAGTGCAGTGTAACATCGTATCATCGCAAGCACAAGCCGATTTCATACGACTACTGTATTGGAGATCGGAATCTTGAGCGTGTACTACAAGTGTGTGACCTTGGATTCTGCACTCACTTTCCGACCTCATTTCGACTATATTATTAACAAGGCAAACCGCCAGATGGGTTCAGGTTTACAATTTCTATTGAAGTTAAGGACCCTCTCTGTCTCCGCGCACTGTACTGCGCATTGGTACGGTCGATATTGGAATCTAACTCCATAATATGGTGTCCGTATCAAGCAACATGGATAGCAAGAATTGAAGTCATTCAAAGAAAATTCGTTCGATATGCATTAAGACGCCTTCTGTGGTAGGACCCTATTAATCTTCCGCCATACGAAGACCGCTGTAGATTATTAGGTTTACACACGCTTGAAACGAGAAGAAGAGTAGCCCAAGCTGTTTTCGTCGCTAAGAACCTTCTAGGAGAGTTAGATACGTCGGAATTATTGGCTCAAATGCACATCTATACACCGGAAGGTGTGCTGCATCAACGAAGCTTTTTGCTGTTGGAACATTGGAACTCCCTGTATGGTGGTCATGAACCGATTCGCTTCATGTCTGCCACATTCAACGAAGTGTTTGCGTATTTCGACTTCAACGTGTAATATACTACCTTCAAGAATCGGCTCTTAGGGACTTTCTGACTTGCCAGATATTTACTGACGTTTTTAAGCCAATTTGAGAAGTGTTAATGTTTCACTCATATTGGATTTTCCCCATCCCATCCCCATTCATTAAGACCAACTAGGTCAGATGAAAAAAATAAAATAAAAATAAATGAATAATAGTAATAGTCTATATGTACTCTTCGGAAAAGCCTTCCGAATAAGGGAGTATTTCAGTTTTTTCTTTGCTTCATGTAGAAAATACGGGTTGAATCCTAAACGGAGTTTGAGCCACTGATGAGGGGAGCCCCTTAATGGAACTTGAAATTTGCTTAAAACGCTTTTGGACATTGCACTGTTCGGAAAATTATTTAAAACGAGAAGCTCAAGCAGCTCTCTCTGAGCTTGAGCTTGTGCGACCACCCCTGGGCTGCTACTCCGTTATCGATCTGGACTAGCTGAAGTTGCACAGAGAATAAGTAGATAATTATGCTTGGGAACAGCGAAACATCTTTCAATGTGCAACTACTCCTGGTAATCCTAAAGTATTAATCAATACCGGCGCCGGCCAGGCACGAACGTAGATCGCGGAAGGAAAGGGGGAAGGAATGGTTAGTCCGATACTTGCTTTTGCTAGAGGCCGAATTTACTACTGCGCACTCCACAACTATCACAGGAGGAGGATATTTTTGTTAGTAAGAGTATTAAAGTTGGATCACTTCTTCTTTACCGACGCCAGAGAGGTGACTTCACTAATCTGGACTAGATATCGATCCACCAAAACTCATAGACCGGGGACCAACGGCGTTACTTCCCTTCCGAAGGAAGACGTGACCACAGATTTTTTCACCACAGAAAAATCTCAACGACCTCGGCTGGAATGGAACCCAGGCAAATTGGAATGAGTGGCGGTCACGCTTACAACTCAACCACCGGCGCCGTCAAGAAGCTCAAGCAGCTCTTTCTGTTATACGAACTTTCGTTTGATGTATTTCATGTTGCATGTTTAGCAAGAATTGCTTCGTTAAAACAAACAGCCCAAGTCCGCCGTCTGAAGCCGCCCTGCAGGTTCACGAGTACAGTCGACGAAAAATGTAAGGGGTCAAAGTAATTGTATTTTTCAAAAAACGAAATTGGAATAGAGTACCTTAAATGACTAAATGAACCCCCCCCCCCCCACGCCTTTGAAAAACAGTAGTGCTAGGACATATTGTTTTTAATATATTTGTAATGACCTAGAATATTATATAGAAATTTAACGATTTTACTAATGCTCTCTGTAGCGCCACAATCAATTTACGAAAAATGATTTTTACCGAATCAAACTTAGCCCTCAACCCCCACTATATTCCGGAAAACTTCATTTGCATCTGCTACACACTGAACATAAGTTTGCATCGTTCTGCCTCGAATTCAAATTCGTTTGTTTTCTTCGTTGTAGTTGTTATGCTTTGCACTAGAAAAATATTCCGTTCTGGCTTCCATGTGCCGTTCTACATAAATACAATATTATTCTCGATCCTATATGGTTGCAAAGGCAGGAAAAAAGCCACCCAGGTGGTTCCGTTCGCGAAAATAAAACGACAGATACAGTGTCCCGATGTCAAGCAATCTCTAAAATACAAATGAAATCAGCGGATATTTTTGCCGCATGCAAAACACGCCGGAAAAAGAGAATGGCAATATTGTTGATAAAACATCTGTCGTATAATTTGCACTCCCATGTTTATACTTCAGCCAACGTAGAATCGCATTCGGTCGGTTATTATTCGATCAGGCTGATACGATACCATTCACTGATCGCGGAGCTCACGCATTCAAATCCGGAACAAAGGAAGTATTCCCCTAAGGAATTCAGTGAATTTGGATCTTTGACCAAGGATGTAGTTTCCAGGCAAAAGCAAATCGTATTATGCCTACTTTTTTGTATCGAAAAAGAGCCTTATTACAGTTTTTCGGGGCGGAACTCGGCTTTTTATTTAGACAGACCTTGCGCTCGAATATTAGCATCGGCAAAATTAAATAACATTCCTTATTGGAGTACGAATCTAAGACATCGTGGTACTTAACTCTAACACTTCATAAAACTCTGTACTATAGAACAATTTAATATAGCATTTAATTTAAATAAAATTCATGTACCCAAATTAACCCTAGAACGATTTTCTGGGGGTACGTTTGTACCCAAGCCTAGCTCTTTTATTTTGTTACGATTTATTTTAGCTGTAAGCCTCCTTTATCATAAATCAATTTGATGTTTAGATTTCCATTCAAGCAGATGCATCCTATTTGTTTCACTCTACAAATTTAACAGTGGTCGCTTAAAGTTTATCTGGAGTACAAATATGCCCCAGAAACCCGTTTACGTTAGTGTTTTGTTATGTGTGCATAATCTGGAAATCAACTTTCCATATTATGCACACATGACAAAACACTAACGTAAACGGGTTTCTGGGGCATATTTGTACCCCAGATAAACTTTAAGCGACCACTGTTAAATTTGTAGAGTGAAACAAATATTTATTATTATTAGTAAAATATCGAAGCATAGTAAGCGAGAAACTTCTGTAGAATTGCCTAAACTTTAACATTGTTGGTCAATTGTAATAATTATATCGCACGTAGAATAAAATATTTGCTTAGAACTATAGTAACGTAGTAGCAAATGCGGTTCGATCGTTATCGTGACCTTTGCTTTTGTGGATGAAGGAGGTAAAACATAATAGTCGTTGTTAAGGTTAAGATGCTACTGAGAATTGCCACCTTGAATTTTTCTAACCGAAGCCAAAATGTGTGGAAACGGTTATGCAATATCTGCACTATTATGCAAGCAATAGCCGGTTTCTTTGGAACCAGCTCTCACAGCACAAACGATCCTATGCATTTGAAGCCGAAACGTGTGGAACAGCAAATTTCGAATAACTTCCATTATTCGTTCCGAATATTGCTCTGCTTTATTTTGAATAGAGTAGGCTGGGGCAAGGCGGACAACTGGGTGAGGCAGCTTATTGATTTTCATTTTGTACCTATACCAAATTCGATTTATCAGTGCGCAATATATATTAAACACTTATCTTGGATGTGCCGTCTTGACCACGTATATGGCACCCATATCCCAGTTGTATTGAACTGACATAAGTCAACATCTCAGCGGGCACACAAATTATGGGCCCCACTGACAGTTCAAATTGTTCTGCTTGCTTTGCTTGAAGCTCGATTTTCACTAGTCGGATACCGTACGGCATGACTCAATTTTTCGACATTTGTTAAAAAGTGAAAATATTGGATAACTAATTGAAGAAATGTGTTGTTTTGCACAGGTCGGTGAATAACAAAAGCTTTACTCCATGCTGCACCAACAAATTAAACGAACTCGACTATCGCAAAGTTGTGTCGAATGAAATTGATTATGTTTATTGTGGATCGACCCTAACGCGATGTTTCAGATGTTGGCATAGAAATTATGGCGGCGTAGCAGATACCTGGTCTTGACTGTCTCGACCCCTTTAACTCTATAGCATGTAGAATAAAACTAACGTCACCCCGATCAGAACATCATAACAGAAAGCTATCAAATTTATATCTCATGTTGATATAAATTACTCGCTGTGTTATCTTTATGATATACCGATCAGGAATGCAAGAAAGCTTATATCAAGATTATATTTTCTGGTGCTATCATTGGATTAATAATATGATATTAATGTACGCGTACAACGATGATGTTACTGTAAGTTATATAGGGTGATGAGCCTATTTTGGCACCATTAGGGAGAGGGTCGCACTATTTTTTGAACAACTTTAAAAGAAGCCATATTATCTATAACCTTTCTCAGAATAAAGTATCAGTGTACTGTTTCTTAAACATCTATATAATGCTTATTTAGCAGAATTGCCTCAATTTTCGGCATAAATGAAAATAAATGTTCCATTCTATGCTTCTATTCCCACCTCAATGATTCAATTATCGCCTCATGGGTGTGCCAATTTTCACCTCATCGAAAAACAATCTAGTTGAAACGCAATGCCTCATATTCCATTTGCGTCGATTCTAACTAGATATCCAGATCATGGACGCCAACGTGTGATTTGTAAAACGAATCATTCTGCTTTTTTCAGCCGATCAAAACAAACGTAAACATCACGCACATCAATGAAATTCATCAGCTGTTAGTAGAAGAGCGCCCAGAATTGCGCACGCAGAAAAAAACCATTCGAAGGTTAGCAACTGGAATGACAAGTTTCACATCACACATTGCTTTCTTTCGATCCGAATTGTATGTGCAGATAAAAATAAAATATCTGCAATCAACAATTAGTTGAATAACTTGAAATAATTTATTACTTATACCTGAAATTGCATTACATCATATTTACAAGTTCATGTTTTGGTTTGGCCGCACTGGTGATTCTTTTCTGTATGATGGATGCAAAAAGTTGGTTTTGATTGTGGTAGTGTATCAGCAAAACATGCCAATAATAGGAACCCCCGTATTTAGTTTTATCCTATTATAACACTAGGCCTATTCTAGTGTTTGACGAGTGATTTTAAAGTGAAATTATCGTAAAAAGTTTTCCAGCTAAAATAAAGGTATGTATCAATGCAATGTTTAGTATATTTGTGCAGGAATAACGAGATATGAGGCGGTAAATGCTGGCTCGTAAGTGTTTATTTTGCTAAGCGCCGTTGCATCCAGTTTCGGTTCACTACGGGAGTGAGGCGGATTAGTAGATATTTCAATAAGGTTATTTTGTTTTAATTAAAAGTTGGATTTAGAGGATAGTTCTAAATACATATGTGCACAACAAATAAAGAATATAACTATAGCTTATTTTTTCACACCTGTTTTAGCCAAATCGATAGTGTCATTATCTCATATGCTTGGTTCGAAACCAAGGGGTACGAAATAGGGTCACAATAGGCTCTACTGCCATAATAGGCACATCACCCTATTCTTTCACAGTTATCTTTGAACGCTAACGGTTACACAAATGACAGTATATTTGCTTATACACTGAGGTCTCTTTTTATGCGTCGTAATTCAACTTTTTAACGCGAATTTTCTAAGTTTTTGATTTTTTTGATTTGGATTTTCAAAATTTCGCGTTTTGAGTATGGACAAGTTTTAGATGCAATTGGTCGGAGACAGTGGCGGATCCAGGGGGAGGGTCTTGGGGTTCCGGACCCCCCCCCCCGAAAATTTTTAACATCTTGATAATTTTCAAAAAAGTTTCTTTTTTAAATTCATTCTAAGTTCAAAATTTTTGCAAACCAGATTCGATTACCAAAACTGATTTTAATTAAATGAGGATATTACATATTACGTATTGTACAATGAACATTTTAAAGTCGAAATTTTGGACCCCCTCCGAAATTTTTTTCCGGATCCGCTCCTGGTCGGAGAACTTGTCAGTGAGGTGTTTGATTGACTTACTTGGTTACAGTTGGATTAAGAGATGACATTGCCTATTTTCTGAGACACTCGTCTGACACATAACTTCGAGTAGGAGGCGTACGATTTAAATGTTAAAGCCATTATCATAGCAAGCTTTGGAATCGTGAAGTTATCAAAGAACTCTTCTAAAGATTATAATTTTCCTATAAAACTTATTTCGAAAAATATGCAGGAAGTATCAAGCAGTCCAGATGAAATAAAGATACGCGAATTGAAATCAAAAAGCATCTTAAAACTAGTTTTCATGGCTTAGTCTAATGAGTATATAATTAATTTTCCTCTAATCTATGCTGCATATTGCGAAAACGTATTTTCGGGTTACAAAAAACTATCTGATATATTATACTGATCTCCAAAATTTTCGTAGTGTATTTTGAGGATCTTGTTAAGACTTTCAGTGCGATTTCTCCAATTTATGCAAGTTTTTATGAACACTTAAACCTTATCCAGTTTGTGGCTTTCTAGTTTGTGCGTTTTTTAAATTTCTAAACTATCGCGACTTTTTTATTTTATCCTCCGCATAAAAAGTGTTTGAGTTTACATGAGTATATTTAATGGTTGAACTGGCAAGTGATTTGAATGCGTTTTAGATAATCCTTGAAATATCTAAAAACTTTCATGCAAAAATATTGTTAATTTCCTCTTTAAAATTTAATCAAATTTGGAAAAAAATGTGTAACAGAAATAACATGAAATATTCAAGAATCCGTCCCATCGAACAAACATCAACAATTTCTCGAATTTTCTCATAAATCTGTTATATTTGCAGTTGATAGATATAACTTCTGTGAAAGATTTGCATTTCTAGCAATTTATTGGGTGCGAGATAATTGTACTGGTTTGTTTAGTCTTTCCCATATCAAAAATGCCAATAACAAATCCCCAAAAGAGACTTATTTTGAAACCTGAAAACACATTTGTTGCTTTGAATCTATGCGGAATCCTAAATAAGATTTCTCGTATTCTCCGTAAAATAATGTACGTAAAATATCCGCTCAATGTTACCATGTCGCATCGACATTATTTCTAAAAACCACGTAAAACACGTTAACGTACAAGAGAAGCGCCAAAGCGCACTATTTAGAATCTAAAAATAGCCCCTCTTTCCTAATCTGAAAAGATATTATAAAGCTATTCAGTCTATCGTCATATAGATAGCTGTATTGGTGAGTAAAACTTCATAAAAACAAAGCGTATGGCACCAGGATAACAAAGAGCAATTAGGCTTGGGCAAAGTTCAATGTGTGCGTTCTGGAAACGTCTTCTGCATCTATAATCGTTTCGCCCTTGACGGAAGCGTGGAATATTTTGCTAACTTTAAACATCAGTCGAAAACAACGTCGTTGGTTTATGCAGGAAACTTCCCCATCAAACTCAGAATACCCGGGTTCAAAGCGGCAATATCGACAAATAATAATCTGCATGTCATAAATTCACAATAACAATCAGCCAGCAGCAGGTATGCAAGTATTTGGCAATGCTATAAAAGCTTTTGATGCATGAAGCTTTTTGCTCCCAAAGCAAAAAGCGCCTTAATGTATGCTTTATTTTTCTCGTATTCTATTTTTAGACGTGCATGCAAAAATCGTTGATATTATACAATAAGTAATACAGGCTATGTTGGGGTCAATTATGCTATCTCATGTTGTTATGATCGTGTTATATTGCTATCAACGTTTGTTATAAATGTGATATTCGTAGAGAATTTTTTGTTAGAATTTTTGTTATTTTAACACCTAACGGTTTCTGCTTTATAACAAAATTTGATAGGAAATTTTTCGTAACAAAATATCAGCATGAGTTATAATTGGGTTATTTCCTCCTGGTCGGGACAGAGCACCTTTTGTTTCGCATGATGTCGAACTCGCTAGGCAGATACGTGACAACATGAAAGATGAAACTAATTTTCTTGCTCTGTGTAAATTATGTCTTCAATAACGCAAATGGTTTCCGTGTAGCACGTAGATTATTTTATCTAGATATTTCAGCGGAACAGACAGATACTTATACTATTGGTTGGTCTTGGGTATCGGATGGTTCGATTTTGATATCCATAAATATTGCTGCTCATTGTGCAACAGATACATAAATGTAGGGCACAGGTGGGGACGGATGAAGTAGAGATATAGCTTTTCAATTTGAGTGTTTCACCATCTCTGTAGAAGCATCCGTCCGTAATATTTTCGGCTTCGAAGAAGTAATATAGTCTTGCCACGTGGCAATGGTGGAAGATAGATGACAGAGGATAAAGATAAACGACAGGCCAGACGAGAGAGCAAGGTTAATCGCGGATCTTGGATGAGCCGAGTTAAATAATGTATATGGGTGGATTGAAGGAGTTGGAGAATGTGCATAGGCTATGTATGTTTCCCGACTTTTTCTCGTTACTCGACGTTACAATAAACCAGGTTAAACGTAAATAAGGACTCCGGTCGCTTGCCACTAGCACGCCTCTAGTGATAAGAACTGAAAGCAAATTTTTTACATTTCTATAAAGATCAATTTATGCAACTTTGATCGCAGTAAGCATACGTGTCCGACGCGTATATTTTTTCCACTCGCGTCAAACATTTTTTCTTAGAAATTGTATCGATCGAGATGAACTTACAATGATTGTTTTTCGACCAATATAAGGCTTATACGATTCTATTTCAACATGTACAAATTTTTGTAGGTGAAAGGCTGGGCTATTAACTGGACTGGGTTGTGAACTACCAGGACTTTTTCACCTGATTGACCAGTATCGTCACCAGCCTGTATAAGTTTGTCTTTTATCATGAGCCAGTTTCGGTCCTAACACAGAACCCTACAGTTGTAATGCTTGTGCCAACTGCAGACGTCCTATTGACAATTGGGTCGTTAAACGAAGAATACAATTTTCTTTTTATTTTATAATCCTATAGAGCTTATCTTTCTAAATTTAAAAATATATAGGATCGATCTTCAAAACTCCAGACGCATTTTTAATTGATTTTACATTTTTAAACACGTCCTCGTTTGACACTATCCATCTTCCTTGAATTTGGCCACATGGGTTAGCATTTTTGACTGTTATACCAGCAATAGGATATGGATCATGGTAGTTCAATGGAAGGTGTGGTCGTAACAGTTCAATTTAGAAAAAATCATTTTTATTTTGCATTAAAAAAAGTGAAAAAGTTCATTTAAGTATCTTTAACGTTAGCTGCATCGGAAAAAATAAAAAAAAACAGCATATTGCTTAACGACCTAACTGATAGCAACTATTTCTTGAGTGTTTTGATTCTATTTTTCGATCCAATATTGATTTATTTTGTATTGAGGTTGTATGTGATGTTGCTTTTGACGTGTCCAAAATTGCGTAACGGCTGAGTTATGAACCCTTCGCTATATTTGTACCTGAAGTGTCAAACTTCATCAAATATGCGGTTTTTTCCTTACTCCTCTTATATAGATGTGACAAAAAGTAGGGTAAGGTGGGGCAAATCCGATCGTTGGGTAAATCCGGCCCCCACTGTTACCGAAAATCAGAAGCACTACGTGAACTAATATCAATGTTGTCGTATAGAGTATCGAAAATAATCATAATGGTGGCATGACAGCAATTTACTAGTCTACATTGAGATGCTCAAACGACAAAAAGTGTGTTTTTACAACTTTTGATTTGACTTTTGTGCTTCATTGACTACAGGATATTTGGTCGGTGTTAAGTCAGACCGGACTAAGTGACAAAATATTGATTTCGAGAAAAACGGGTTTAAAGTTTGAATCGCAGCATCCTCTACGTTATAATTGGAAATTATTTTTTGCCATAATTCGTGTTTATAGTTACATATTTCAAATCTGGCAAAAGCCGGATGTAGCTGAAGAAATTCTTTATCCAAAGTTATCATTTTCTCCTATTTTGATGTTTTGCGACATAGTCCGGTCTGACCTAACACCGACCATTTCTGATTGTTAAAATGATTGCATAATAAATGTAAGTGGATTTAAATCCTTTGATTAAAGTCCTACAAAGTGCATAGATGAATTTAGTTCAACCTTTTTCATATTTTTTTTAATTGCATCGTAATGAAAAATGACGCGGTGGGGCAAATCCGACCTCTAAATATTGGGGTAAATCCGACCGCTTTTTTGCTATGAAAATTTTAGTCTCTCTGTGTTTACTTTCTCTTTCGATTATTATGGCGTCAACAAGGGAGTTAAGGAGTAAACGTAGAAGCGGTCGAGTTATTGACAGAAGAGAGTAAAGAAAGAGAGACTCTCATTTGGCCTTCCGCCCTTTTCTCATGTTGGTCTAGATTTCTCCTTCCGTTCGATGCTCAGAGTTTTGTTGTAACGTCTAATCACACGACTCACTGTTGACTGAACGATTCCGAGTTGTTTTCCGATGTCCCGATGAGTGAGTTGAAGATTTTCAGGTGCTTGCTTTTCGGGTGACGCCATATTTTCCCATGTTTGAAAGCTGAAAGCGATAAAAATACAGTGTAAACAATATACTTTAAACTACATCTACCCAAGTTTTCTAGAGAAAATACCCAATGGGTTATTTTCTACAGCGTTTTTTTCCGTGAAGCAATTTGATTTGGGGCACCATTTAATACTAATACTGATACGTTCCATGAATTTTCAAATGTGGGATTGCGTAAGTTTCTAATAATAGCAGCATAATGCATTTTTGTGTCGGATCACTTTATATGAATTATACCAGTTATAATGCATTTCATTCCCATTAGAATTATACATATTTGCAAGTAAATTATACGGCTCACGTTTTGGGAGTATATTCTAAAATTTAGATCATTTTATTTCGGGATCATAAGATTTCTACATAATAAAAGAAAGGTCATAACAATATCCACCGTAACACTTGCACTTTTATAGCATTTTATAATGTTCGAGTTAGTTTTAAATTCCATAGGAATTTTACCGGACAAAACTTCCTGAATAGGGCGAGGTTCTGGAATACTTGAAGGTTTATTTTTTTTGGTAGAGAATTAAAATTATTGGTTCTGTACCAGTCTAAGGCGCACAGTGGGACCAACCCAAAAAAAATGGGACAAAATCTATTTGAGGCCTTAGATGTCATTTTAGAGCCAGCATTTCTTTGTAGGATATGTTCACAATATTATTTTGCAACTTTTTAAAAGGAATTTTTTTTGGTTGGACTAAAGTAGAGTAAACGAGAAAAACAAATTTAAAAAAATTTATTTTGAGGGTCGATGTTTTCGACAAAGTTGTAGAACATTATGTTTTGAATAACTTCTTCTAAGATACCACAGACATCAGACCTCATTTTTGAGGCAAAATTGTTGTTTTTTGTAAATATGACCAAAAAATCAGTTTTTCGACTTTTTCATGATAAAAGCCTCAATTGATTGATTTAATATTTTCTATAAACTTACTGGTATCACTTAAATACAACTTTTTGTTGAAGGAACTAATAACGTACAATCAATTGTTGAAGAAACTAATAACGTAAAATCAATGGCTTCGAAAAACTATTTTCCATATAAATTTGCTGTATTTTCTTAAAAGATTTTTATTTTTTTTGTGCACTTTTGTGTAGCCAAACTTTGGCTATTCCGCTACTATATTATTCCTAGAATACATTTAATATTACATGGAAACAGGATATAGTCGGACGCATTGTTTGGGTAACCATTCATGTACGACGGTTTATAATGTAAAATGTGTTTATATTATTTTTAATGTATATACATTATTAGCTATTCCCAAAATCTTATATTTCACACGGTGCCTACCAGCATATAGAACATATCTAGATAATCGATTACGGTTACAATATGGAAAAGATACTTTAGTTTAACCAATAAGGTTCTACAAATTCATAAAAGTTGAACAATACCTATTTGAGGCTTTAGATATTATAGAACCTAGGCGTCTTTGGAAAAACATTCACAATATAATTCAATCATTTCTATTTTTTTTAGATGGTTGAGGACTTAAGCAAAGTTGTATAATATTCAATTTCGAACATTTTTGTTGAAAATACCTTACACATACTATAGATTGATTTTTTAAGCCGAAATCGTTGTTCTTTGGTAGTTTAATCACAAAATTTGTATTTTTCTTAATTTTTACATGTTGTAACCGTAATTGATCATCTCAATATGTTCTTCATGCTTGTAAGTGCGTGTAAAATATAAGATTTTGGGAATAGCTAATCTATCTATCTATCTACATAAAAATCAATGTTTGTATGTATATGATTTAAGGACTCCCAAGCGGCTTAATTGATTGCCGTAAAAAATTATACATAGTAGGCATTTGTTATGGAGCGTGTTTGTGTCCTATTGTTTGGGGATTATCTGCCCGCCAGATGGCGCTTCAGAACAAATTGTGTTTTTCTACTATTTCGTTGAAAGTCGCAGCAACGCGCGATTGGTATTAGCTAGTAATGTATATAAATTAAAAATAATATAAACACATTTTATGTTATAAACCGTCGTACATGAATGGTTACCCACGCAATGCGTCCAACTATATCCTGTTTCTGTGTAATATTAAATCTATTCTAGGAATAAAGGAGTTTCGGAATAGCCAAAGTTTGGCAGTACAAAAGTTCCCAAAAAACAGAAATCTTTGATGAAAATAGAGCAAACTTGTATGAAAAATAGTTTTAGAAACCAAAATATTAATTTGACGTTATTAATCCCTTCAACAAAAAGTTGTATTTTAGTGATACCTGCAAGTTCGTAGAATATATTGAATCAATCAATTGAGGTTTTTAGCATGGAAAAGTCGAAAAACTGATTTTTGGTCATATTTACAAAAAACAACAAGTTTACCTCAAAAATGAGGTCTGATGTCTATGGTATCTTAGAAGAAGTTATTCAAAACATGATGTTCTACAACTTTGTCGAAGACATCGACCCTCGAAATAAATTTCTTGATTTTTTTTACTCGGGTACTCTACTTTAGTCCAACCAAAAAATTTCCTTTTGAAAAGTTGCAGGATAATATTGTGAACATATCCTACAAACAAATGCTGGCTCTAAAATGACATCTAAGGCCTCAAATAGGTTTTGTCCCACCTTTTTTGGATTGGTCCCACTGTGAGGCGGTTCGGGCATAGTAGAAACTGCTAAATACGGCCATAACAATTTCGAACATTCGCGAGACCTTAAAAGATCAGATTTTGGAAGGATTTGTTTTCTTTGATTTATTCGTTGACGGTCCCAAATGTTATAAAGAGCTGAACCATTTTGCCACATACGCAGAATGCTTGCCAGATACAGATTTGTTGACCATCACTGTTCGTCGCAACGATGCGGTACTTTCCGATCTTTGTATATGTGTAGCCCAGAAAAAATCATAGTTTTTGCTCAAAATAGATTGAAATTTCCATCGAATCTTCCTGACCTTGTTGGGCCGTATTTCCTGCCGAATCAATGCGCAATTTCGACGCGCTTTGCTACCGATCCATCTATAAGAGTCGATGCCAATCGAAACTTTGAACTATTAATGAATTTCAATACAAATTTCTGCCAATCTTAGCAAAGCAATAAAGAGTTACAAAAAATCGAGTGTTCCTTTTGTCGAATACAGGCGTTAGTATGGATTTTTATTCATCCTCATTGTGGGGCCCCCAAAAACTCGGAGCCCCTAACCTGGATCCAATATGCTCATGCGTGTGTGTGTATGTTGGTAAACATCGAAATCTGGCTCTTATTTTCGAATGAGTCTTTATAAAATTCAGTGGGTGTATTTTAACGGATAACAAAACCTACTTGAAATGGACTTCAAGCAAATCTCCGGTCAAAAATTTTCTTCTGACTGGTCATGGCGATGTTCCGGTAGATATACGTTCGAATTCGCTAACAAATTTTCGAAGAAGTTTGTGACTTGCCAAAGAATATGTAGCTGTGGGCTCAAGATACACCCTTTTATCATATCCTAAATTATGCCGCAAAATATGGAAGAATTTTAGAAGAAACAAGTTTTACTCTTCATATGTTAGTACGAGGACAAGATTCAGCCAATTGTCACTACTCGAAACTGTCGAATTCGAATTGAACCCTTCAAATCGTCCCGAGTATCGTTCCATTGAAAAATTCGTAGTTGTTGTCAAGTATCGCTACTTCATGTCATGTGACAGAGCTATCAACCGCGGTCATGAAATGCGCTAGAAGTTGAGGAAATAATAGTCAACAGTCAACTGTCACTCATTTTTCCCAGAGATGACTGGGCCGATTTGAACAGTGCTGGTCTCAAATGATAGATGTAATATAGTAATATGTTTCGATCGGAGTTCTGGTTCCGGAGCTACGAGTTAAACAGTGCACATGGAATTCCCATATAAACCATGTCATCATAATTATACCGCAAATGTTCTTAATTGCTTGGATCCATAGTTTCAGTTAACTAATATTCAATTAAACCCGTTTTGACCATATTGGCTACCTTCGATGGAACCGGAATATTCAGTGAAGAGGCTAAGTTCTTGAATTGAATTCACATCTGCGCACAGGGGGAGTATACCGACAGAACGTGAGACACCATCGTGGCTCTCGCTTATTGGACTTTTGAACATTGACAAATTGGTTGTCGTCTTTTGAAAATGAGATTTATAGCAACTAGGGGGAAGAAAAGCTATAGCGATACACTGAATCAAAAAAAAAGTTGAAACTTTTCAACTGTCCGCATCGTTGAATAAGTATAACTAATACGTAGTTTGAATGCCGATGAGCTGTAACAAAAAGTTGCGAATGCCTATTAGACCGGCAACAATTTTGACATTTTTTCGGAACACTGTTAAATCAAACTGCAATTGGCTTTACATGCCATTTGTCAAATATGAGCTGAAAACTCTAGTTCACTCACAAGAGTTTTCAAGTTTGTATGTGAAATATATGAAAAATAGTCAAAAGAGACATTAAACTCAGTAAAAAATGCCAATATCACCTTGTGCATCCCATATCCTGCAGATATATAGCTTAAGGTGTAAGGATCAACATTGCCGAAGACTGCAAATTGATCCGATTTGGCAGTAGAAAGATATTCTCATATAAAGTTATGTGTTGCCTCTTTTTCTCGCACATGCTTAGAATAGGAAATTTCAAAAAAATCGGTTGGTCTTCAATGTTAAATAACTTTGTCGGGGAACCTCCAATCAATATGCAACCTTCGACAAAGCTGTTCGTTATGAAATAAGCTATGTGACCAAAAGTTTTGAGGTATGCAGAGTTATTTCTGAATTTTTCATGTGGTTTTAAATTTTTATTTCCGAGTTTCCATATATATTACCCTAGAAACTTGAAACATTTTGTGGGTGAAGTAGAGCTATTAGTAAGAGCTCATATTTTGCATATGATTTTTGCTTCCAATTACCATCTGAATTATCAGTGTTCCGAAAAAGCCAAAATTGTTGCCGGTCTAATACCTATATCACCATGAAATCTCACATTTCCATTGAATAAAATGAATGGGAAATTCAGAATAGACTACGATTCGGTGAGCTGCTGTATAAAATTATTCATTAGAAAAGGAAAAGCAACATCCCAAAGGGAAAAAAACTTCAAAACTCAATTTAAAGTCCGCAGCCTTCTCGGAATTAACGCAGTAAAATGTTTTGACTTTTTTTCCGATGTTGATGGCGCAAATATTTTTACATCAATTATCGAAATCCAACTTCATTTGGGGTGCGGATCCCCTACCTTTTCAAAACATTTGCCGCTCATTCAGATAAAAGCATTTTTTTACTATTTTTTTCAAGGGTGCGATGCAGAAACTTAAGATGTAAAGAAAATATATTTGTGTCATAAGTTGTGCCGTATGTGCGTTGATGTTTGCGAAATTCCGCCATTTGTGGTACACTCTTAGAAAAAATGAAAATTACATCTGACGTAAATAACTTAACGACCTATTTTTTTTACAATTTCACATGTTATGATACGTAAAATTAAATAATGTGACTCTTTTGATGTAAAACTCAGACTAAATAGCCCAGTAAAAGCCGAACAACTCACATTTTCATATGTCATTAAATGTGAATTTATGTGAATTGGGACGCTCCTTTTATGTGCATCTGGCAAGACGTAAAGTTACAAGACTTATTTTTTTTTGCTGTGCAACTATTTCATACTACTTCGGTAAAATGATTTGAATCTTCATTTAAATCAATATTAATTCGTCAAAAGGGTGAAACTGTTTTTTGTAAACAAACTTGTTTCGCTCATTAGTCTGCTGCAGAGTAGAATTTCATGAAAAATATGCGTTAATCTAAATTTTTACCCTTCGTAGAAGTAATTTCAATTGTTTTCTGCTTTGAAATTATAGTAAATTAAGAGAAACCATCAAAATAAAAGTTTGTTTTCAAATCTTATTCGCCCTTTTGTAAATTTAATATGGAAATAGTACAATTGTTTTGAAAATTTCCACCTTCCCTTACAGACATTTAATAATTGCATTTAGTAATTCCGAAACTTCTTAGATGCAAAAAAACTATATTTCTGTCTTATTTAGAAATAGGTGAGATACGTAAAAAAATCAATGCTTTTGTACTACAGTCCATTACGGAACATGACAGACAGACAGAGTTGGCAGTCGATTCTTTTTGTATTGAGCACTACGAATCCTTCCTAACTGCGAGTACATAAAACGCTTTATTTTCTGTAGCCCAACCATCATAAAACATACGGTAGCTCGCTGGAAGTGAAATAAAAAACGCGACCGTTTTGCTATTACACAAAAGCCTTGTCCTATGGTTGAACGAATCGGAAGTCATTCATCATCGACGAAGGAAGGGAAAAAATGTGGTGCCCTTTGAGTTTCATTAAAATCAAAAGGCAACGCAGCAAAGCTGAACTAATTGGAATTTTTTTTTTAATTTACCAAGTTGTTTTACCAATTTACCCAAAAATGTTGATGTATGTGGGATCAAATTTACAAACATAGCCGAACACTAGCTTCTCGTTAAAACACGAACTTCCGATACTGACGACGGTATTTCACTGGAAATTCAATTAGGTATAGAAACCAAAGGAACCAAGCGTCTCCTGTGATGGTAGTAGTTAACCATTCCACTCCATTTTCATCGAAAGTTTTCCACCCGGTCCGCCTAATTGTTATCCATCTCTGGTGCTTCTATTCCCACTTCGCCTGCGGGTAGACGTGTAAGCGGTTGCTGCTGTGGTATGTCTATATGAACCAGAAACGAAAGGAGAGTAGGAATCCGTTGTAAATGGTGCAGTAGGTGTGTGTGGATTAATTTTAAAATCCAGATGGGAAAAGTTTCCCCCGACACCGTTGATCTCGTTTAGCAAAAGTTTGTGTGAACTGTGTCGTCCGCATTCGGTGCGACAATGGGAGATGCCTGAAAATGGTCGCATAATGAAGATGATATTTTTATTGCAGTTCGTGATATACTGGAATGCACACAAATAGTTCAAGCAATGTGGAAGTGTTGATTGCTTAATCCTTTTTATTTTTAGAGCATTGTTCATTGTTGTTCAGAGAATCGTTGATGCAAGATACAAATATTCCAAGCTTGATATGGTGACGTATGGATCGAATACATATCTGTAAAATGGTTACAGTGAACACTCGTTTTTATCAGCCCCTTAGTGAATTTTAGGCTGATTAAACGGGGACATTGATAAAATCGGGACATATATTTTTCTTTCTATTTAATAAATCGAAGCTCTTAAAATATTATTCTTTAGTCTCTAGATATAACCTCAAGACCCTTTCTGATTATTTGGTTCAAATTTCTCTTAAGGGAAAAAATTCAAAATTTTTGCATATTTCGGATCTCTAAGATATGAAAAATATTATCAAGAAAACATTTACTCGAAATTAACTATTCGTCTGCTAGAACCCATCAAACTACCAAAAAATCAGATCTTTACTGTATCGAACCGAAGATTCTTCTAAGAAGAAAGATATCAAAATCTTCATTAGTTAGAATTTCACTCACCGCAGTGCATAACCTAAACTCCAGATCAGGTGACTTGACATGTAGGAGCCAAAGGAGCGATTTTTTGCTAGGTCATAGAGAAATAGTCCACTAGTAGGATTTTAACTTTACCTGAGGTACTGATGAACGATAAAGTGTGGAATGTATGGAAATTATCTGAGTTGGGTATTTTTCTCCTATTGAAAGCTTTGATCGAACCAAGCAGCGGTAGCAAAGTTCGTTGGAAAGGGTGGTAATGTTTCGCAGCGCAATATAGCACCAGGGCTTTTGTATTGCTTTAATTTACTGTAGTTGGTTATTGTACTCTTGCAATTTTATAGCTTCTTGTATCACTGTAACTAACAAGGAAATCATCTTTTGATGAAGAATGACGACGTGACGGCGAACTTTTCAACTTCGTTGCCAACAGATGCGTTTAACATTGAAAAGCTGCTATACTGCTGCTATGGAAGGTTAGTTGTTCTGGGTTTTAATTTTGGTGAGCATTTTAAATATCTGATTTAAACCAGTCATTCTCATAGGAGCAAAAGTAACAAAATTATATAAGGATCCAACAGCGATTTCAAACCACGCCAATTAAAATCATGCATCGTCACAGGGCACATTGTTATCATGCATGAACAGTAGAGTGACATGAAAAAACCTATTTTAATCCACATAGGGCCGATTTCTTCACCCTCGCATAACTTTTAAACCAGGTTCACCAGTACGTGTAAACCTGGCTTAAGCGAAAAGCGAAAGTGAAGAAATCGGCCCATAATGGTGCAATTGTGTCTTTCTCATTTATCAATACTATGATTTAATAGCCGATTACGTTCAATATAACATTGTGGAAATGTCTATTACATTCCTACTACTCTTGGCAAGTAAATGTAAGTGCACGACTGCTCGTGGCATGACCTGATGAGCAACATGTCGACGCTGACATACTTGAAACAAATAAAAAATTAATTAGCTTAATCAGCATGAGCTCAATGTTTTCTTCATGTTAGCATATTTAGGATAATTAGTGGGAGGATGCGTCGGGAACCATCTAGCTTATTTTGGTATACGAGGTGGATGGAGAGAATGCGGGTGTGAAGTTGATCTGAGAGAGAGAGAGTGCGAGGAGGGAGGAGTGAATGAAGGGTGAAATATAAAACTGCATATTATACCTTCCATTTGGGACTAAGTTAGTGAACAATAGTTCAGTCATCACCGAAGTAGCTTTAGTTCTGGAATATGCGCGGATCCCAGGACTTTCAAAATTATCGATAGTGGACAATATATTGTTTAGACCGGTAATCGGGCCAAACAGCTTGCACACCGTATCGAATGACAACGGCCAACGATACGTGAACTTCGCAGCCTCCCGCAGCATGATACTCCAAAGTACCTTCTTCTCCCGCAAAGATATCCATCCACAAAGCCACCTGGAGATCACCTGACCAACGCACCGAAAACTAAATGGATCACGTTCTAATCAACGGGCGATTTTTCTCTGATATCACCAACGTTCGTACCTACCGCAGTGCGAATATAGATTCGGGTCATTATCCAGTTGCAGTATGCATGCGCTCAAAACTCTCGACGGTGTACAACACTCGTCGTAGTTGGACGCCAAGGCTCAACATCGCGCAACTTCGGGACGCCGGGATTGTCCAAGACTACGCACAGCGGCTGGAAGCAGCACTACCCACGGAAGAACAACTGGGCGCAGCTACTCTTGAAGATGGCTGGAGGGAGATCCGTTCCGCCATAGGAAGTACTGCTATAGCGGCACTAGGTACAGCAATTCCGAATCGAGAAAACGACTGGTTCGATGACGAATGTAAGTAGTTAATAGAGGAGAAGAATGCAGCACGGGCGAGGATGCTGCAGCACGGAACGAGACAGAATGTGGAGCGATACAAACAAGCACGGAATAGGCAACCCGATCAGAAAGAAATAACAAAATTATTACAGACTGTGTTACTTTGTTATGATAACGAGTTGTGTAATAACTCTGGTCTCGTTAGTTGGTAAAATAACAGAAACATAACAGAAATTCTTCTAGTATATATCAAAAATATGACAACCTGTGATAGGCTTCTATCAGAATTATAACAAATTTTGTTTGGTTCTCCCACGGCTAATATAGCTTGTATTACCTATTGTACAGTATCAACAAATTTAGCGTGCAGGTCTAAAAATAGAAAAAGATAGAAAACTATAGCATACTTTAAGGCGTTTTCGTTTGGCAGCAAAAAGCTTCATGTAGCAAAAGCTTTTTATAGTTTGGTCAAATGATTGCATACATGCTGGCTGATGGTTATTACGAATATATGACACGCTGATGGTGGTTATTTGTGGATTATAGCGATTTGAACCTGGGTATTCTGAGTTTTATGTGGATGTTTCCTGCATGAACCAACGACGTTGCTGTCGACTGATGTTTAATGTTAGCATTATATTCCTCGCATCCGTCGAGGGCAAAACGATTATAGATGCATCTTTTTTCCAGCACGCACACATTGAACTTTGCCAAAGCCTAAGGACTGTTTGTTTTCCTTGTGTCATACGCTTTGTTTTCATGCAGTTTTACTCACTACTACAGCTGCCTATATTACGATAGACTGAATAGCTTTATAGTATCTTTGCAGATTAGGAAAGTGGGGCTATTTTTAGATTCTGAATAGTGCACTTCGGTGCTTCTCTTGTACGCTAACATGTTTTACACGATTTCTAGTAATAATGTCGATGCGATATGGTAACATTGAGCGGATAATTTACGTACATTATTTAACGGAGAATACGACAAATGTTATTTATGATTCCGAATAGATTCAAAGAAACAAATACCATAGTTTTAAGGT
This sequence comes from Topomyia yanbarensis, assembly GCF_030247195.1. Taxonomy (NCBI): domain Eukaryota; kingdom Metazoa; phylum Arthropoda; class Insecta; order Diptera; family Culicidae; genus Topomyia; species Topomyia yanbarensis. The sequence goes on along the minus strand of NC_080671.1, from coordinate 367,082,400 downwards.
TTGCTTTTTGAAATTTCAAGAGGTTTTGTTATTAGCACTTTTAATATGGGGGAAGATTAAGCAAACCAGTATAATTAACTCAACTTAATAAATTCCTCGAAATACAAATCTTTTACGGTAGTGCAATCTATCAACTGCGAATATTATAACAGGTAATCAGAAAATATTGTTGAGGATTCTTCGGTGTGACGAATTCTAGAATATTTCATGTTTTTCTAAAATGCATTTTCCATTCTAAATTTTATTTTATTTTAAGGGGAATTATTCAATATTTTTACATTAAAGTTTTTAGCTACTTTAAGCATTATTTAAAACACATTTTAATTGTAACAGCGAATAATAATACCAGCTGGGATATGTATATAATCAGAGCTTTCCAGGCCATTTTCAAATATTAATAGCTTTATGCAGCATACTCACAAATATTAATCTTTCAACAATTTGAACAGGTCGCCTTATTTTGTTTTAACTTTTTACAAAATGAATCAAGTATCTTGATTATTACGAAAATTTGTTAGCTCGATGATTTTTTTAAGAGGAACCAAAACCATCGAATACAGCGGAAACATTAGAACATTGCGCATTCAAAGCAATTATCAGTTCAACCGTAAAATGTCAAACTTATCTTACGTGGAATGAAAAGATACAACAATCAAGTAAACTCAAACATTTTTGCGAAGTTTAAATAAAAAATGCAATGCTTTGGTAGTTCGGAGAACGCACAAGCTGGCCAATTTTAATTGTTTATGAAAAATCCGCATAAATTGGAGAAATCGGACTGAAGATCCTCAAAATACATAAATATCGTTATGTAGAAATCAGTATACATCAGAAAGTTTTTAAGCTCTGAAAATTCGTTTTCGCAATATGCACAATCGATTAAAAGAAAATTAATTATATAACCATTTAACTAAACCATAACAAATAGTTTAAAAATGCTTTTTTATTTCAATTCGCGTTTTATTATTTCATCTGGAGTGCTTGATACTTCCTGCATCTTTTTCAAAATAACGTTTATATGCAAATTACAATCTTTAGAATATCTTATTGATAACTTTACGATTCCAAAAATTTTTGAACGATGGCATTGAAATCATTAGCCCCATATTCGAAATTGTGTGTTATCTCTTGGTCAAAATGCAACCAAGTAAGTCAAACACCTTACTGATAAGTTTTCCAACCTCTTACATCTAAAACTTCGAAAATTTGCTTTAAAAAGTTGAATAACGACGCATGAAAAGAGACTTCAGCGTATTAGTAAATGGACGGTCATTTGTGTAATGTAACGATCATTCACAGTTGATTGTTTGATTTGTTTATTGGGGCTTTAACCATATGGTCATTTGCCCGCTTTACAATTTACCGTTAGCGTTCAAAGATAATTGTGAAAGCACATATATATATATATATAATTTATTATAACATCATCGTTATATGCGTACATTAATAAGTTCTACGAGAAGCTGAACAGTTCACGACTTAGACGGCAACCTTCTTACGAACGAGTGTGAAGTGATTGAAAGGTGGAAGCAGTACTATGACGAGCACCTCAACGGTGAAGCAGCAGAGGACGAAGGCGGTATGGCAACGGATCTTGGAGCACGCGCGGAAGACGATAGGCTGTCGGTCCCTGATCTCCAAGAAGTCAAGGCGGAGATCGGTTGGCTGAAAAACAACAAAATCAACTTTTCACAGATAAATATTGTTTGTTTTCGTGAGTTACTAGAAGTTGAAAAACGATTGTTTTGAACATTTTAAATGCACATTGGGAAGTAAACACGTCAAAATGGAAAAGTTTTCAACTTTCACAGATAAACACAGGTTTTTTGTTAATGCGAGTTGCTAGGACTTGAAAATTAATAGTTGTAATCATTTTAAACGCACATTGCGAACTAAAGGCGTCAAAATGAAAAAAATCACCGTTTCACAGATAAATATTGTTTGTTTTTGCGAGTTACTGGGAGTTGAAAATCACTAGTTTTGAACATTTTAAACGCACATTGGGAAATAAATGTGTCAAAATCGTAAAATTTAAACCATTCACAGATAAATGTAGTTTGTTTTTCCGAGTTATCAGAACTGGAAAATTAATAGTTTTCAACATTTCAAATGCACATTGGGATGTAAATATGACAAAATGGAAAAAAAAAATCAACTTTCACAGATAAATGTTGTTTGTTAGTGCGAGTTACCTGGACTTGAGAATCAGTAGTTGTAAACATTTTAAGCGCACATTGGGAAGTAAACGCCTCGTAGGGGAACTGTGGGTAAGACGGACAGGTGGAGTAAGACGGACACATCGTTATTTTAGGGATATAACATTAAAATTTCGATTGCATTGTATATGTACGCTATCATTATGGGTAACCTTGAATTATGAAACACTTAGTAGGCCTTGAATACTGCTAAACGTGTACAATTGAAGCAAATATTGATAATCAGTAGTGCAGTTTCGTGCGGATGTAATTTTCAAGTTTCCGATTTTAAGGTTTAGCTATGAAAAAATCAGTTCTTTCGCAGATTTTTTCCTTTATTTCGATAAAGTAACTCTTAAGTGACACCTTCGTGGAAAATAACAGGTAAGATTATTTATGCGTGAATAAGTACAAACGTTTAAAAAATATGTGTACTGGTGGGGCAAGACGGACAGTCTTGATTAATTCTATTGATTCATCCTTTTATGAATGTCTCACCCGTAGAAACGAAATTAAAGCAGTCAAACGTGGAAAACCATCAAGTTAGCTGAAGTCTCACATGCAGTAAACTGCAGGATGTACGTTAATGTGAACGAGGCTCAATACGGAATTCCTAGAACCTGGTAGACGATTTTGTGCAGGTCCCATATTCTGGCTGTGTGTAATCGAGGAACTAATGTTACCAATTACGCATTTAATATATAACATTCCAGTTTTGTTGGCTGATCATTGGAACTGATTGTCTAGCTCTCTTTATGACGACGGCAAAAACGATATTAGAAAATACATCATTTGCTTCAACTCTAAATCGAACCCCAAAACGTCATTTTTCACCTCGAATTGAACATAACATAAGTAAGAAGAACCACAATCTATTCTAAACATCCGCCAGAAACAGTAAATTTTAATATTTTGCATTGTGATCATCCTTCTTGCAACATGTCCGTCTTACCTCCACAATATGTCCGTTTCACCCGCAGTCTGGAAAAAGTGCAGATATTTCCTTATTTTCCAGTTCTTTAAAAAATGCTACTTATTGATTTTTGTAATATAATTCCTCTGGGCACTCCAAAGCCAACATATGGAGCTACAACATAGAGTATTACATGTTTTTTGTTTTTTTTTTATATTTCGATTATAGAGGTTTTAACCTTATGGTCATTCGCCTCTTCGGGTTAGAAAAATCGTATGGAAAATTTCTAACCCTATGTGCGGGGTCGGGACTCGAACCCAGGTGCGCTGTGTACAAGGCAATCGATTTACCAACTACGCTACGCCCACCCCTAAGACTTTATTTCTTATTGCGAGTCACGAGGAATTGAAAATCAACAGTTTTGGACTTTCTTGTCGCACATTGGGAAGTAAATGCGCCAAATGGATTTTTTTCCAACTTTCACAGATAAATGTTGTTTGTTTTTGCAAGTTATTAGGACGGGAAAATCGTGAACATTTTAAAAGGATATTGGGAAGTAAATGCGTCAAAGTGAAAAAAAATCAACTTTTCACATAAGAATGTTGTTTGTTATTGCGAAATACTAGAAGCTGAAAATAAATAATTTTGTAGATTTTAAAAGCACATAAGGAAATAAATTTTGACAGGTTTTTAGCCACGGAACAAATGTATATAACAGCCTTCATATCTGTGTTGAATATATCCGAATTTTTGTTTTTTTTTTGTGTTTCTAATTCATCTCGTCAGTAAGCACCATCTGGGTATCTAGTTAGACGATGTATCTAAACTAGTACCCAAATTAGCACTAGTTAGACACAAAAAATTCCAAACAGTTCACACGACATATGTGAACGCCTAAAGCCACATGTCCCGAGTTATGTCCCCGGAAGCAAATATAGCTCTGGTTTGCTGACGAGAAAGCGAAGACGAACTCTTGTCTTTTGGTTCAAGAAACCAAACGCCTGGTATTATGCAATAGACACCCAGATGGTGCTAGTTACTGACGAGATGAATTCGAAACACAAAAAAAAACAAAACTTAATTAAAATTAGGTCTTGTGCCCTTAACGAGGTTTAGTCCAATTTTTATTGCATAATATCCGAATTGTTGGTGGGAGATATTAAGGATTACGTTACACTATTTTCAGACGTGTTTCCATGCGCTTCTGCGTTCCTACTCACAACACCGGTCGCATCAACGAGTGTGCATCCGGTATTTTTTTGATTTTCTGACATATTTGCTTCGCTTTGTTGTTTGTATTGTCAAGTGCATGATTTCGCCGGACATTATATTTTGAACAGCAAGACTTTTCAAGGATAATTATGTATCCTTGTTAATCACAACGTGAACGCTTCAGTTCGAGAATTCATTAAAATATTGGAACGTTATAATTAGAAAATTTCTTTCTGCGAACAGTCCACTAGTGAAGTAGCGTCCGTTATCAAACAACACGCAGACTAACATGCTCAGGCATAACAAACAATATTTATCTGTGAAAAGTTGAAAATTTGACGTATTTGCTTCACAATGTACGTTTAAAATGTCTAAAACTATTGATTTTCAACTCCTCGTAGCTCGCAATAACAAACAATATTTATCTGTGAAAAGTTGAAATTTGTTTGATTTTGACGCATTTTTGGATTTTGATGCGTGTAAAATGTCTAAAACTGCTGATTTTCAATTCATCATAACTCGCAACAACAAACAATATTTATCTGTGAAATGTTGAAAAATTTCGATTTTGACGCATTTACTGCTCAATATGCGTTTAAAATGTCCAAAACAATCGATCTTCAACTCCTCGTAACTCGCAATAACAAACAGTATTTATCTGTGAAAAGATGAAGGAAATTCAATTATCTCATTTTCTATATTTCCAATCATCTGCCAAAGCACGGTATTAATTATTTTACCCATTTTCAATAACGGTTCTTTGTCGACATGTCACATAACAAGCAAACCTGTTTTTCTATTGTCGCGACCGTTCGCAAACGAACATACATGTCACAGCTCAGTAAATGTACATCCGGTTGATAAACCAGTTTTGTTTTGAAACATGTACAAATTTTATGACATGTCCCGGGCAAAATATATCGTGTCATAGTACACGCGCTTGTGTCACATTTCGCAAGAATCTGCAACTTGTACTTGTCACGAGTAAATATGCGACCAGTCTCCAGATGACTGGTCATAACCATGACATTTTCCAGCTATGCTCTCGAGTCCGTTTGAATCTCGAAGAGATATGGCAAGGTGATGGTTTATCGTGCCTGTTGTTCAACGTTGCGCCAGAAGGTGTAATAAGGAGAGCGGGAATAGACACGAGTGGCACGATCTTCAGGAAGTCCGTCCAGCTTCTTGGCTTCGCCGACGACATTGACATAATGACACGAAACTTTGAGGCGATGTCGGAAACGTACATCAGACTGAAGGCTGAAGCCAGCAGGATTGGACTTGCCATCAACGTTTCGAAGACAAAATACATGAGAGGAAGAGGTTCTAGAGACGACGATGTGAACCTCCCATCCCGAGTTCGGATTGACGGTGACGAAATCGAGATGGTCGACGAATTCGTGTATTTGGGCTCACTGGTAACTGCCGACAATGATACCAGCAGAGAAATTTAGAGACGGATCTTGGCGGGAAATCGTGCTTATTTTGGACTCCGGAGGACGCTCCGGTCGAACTAAATTCGCCGCCGCACGAAGTTGATTATCTACAAGACGCTGATTAGACCGGTGGTCCTCTACGGTCACGAGACCTGGACTATGCTCGTGGAGGACCAACGTGCCCTTGGAGTTTTCGAGTTTCGGTACGATGGACACGTCGTAAGAATGTCGGACGACGACCCGGTGAAGATGATTCTTGAGGGCGGCCCTACAGGAATAAGAAGACCGCAGTAAGCACGATGGATCCATCAAATAGAGGACGACCTGCGGACCCTTCGAAGACTGCGCAGTTGGCGACAAGCAGCAATGGACCGAGTGGATTGGAGACGGCTTCTGCATACAGCAAGAGACAACAAGGCTCTAGCCTGAACGGTAACTGTAGACGCCCGGACAGCTCTGGTATGTGTAAAAAATGTGGGGAGAACGAACACATTACTAGAGACTACACAGATCAGATTTGCTCGGACATCTACAGTTTCTTGCCTGATGCCGAAACCCAGCCACCTGAAACACCTGGAGGAAAGGACCACGTTACGGGGGCTTATTATGCCCAGAGTATAAAAAGGCAAAGGCAGGCCAATGATGTTTGGGATAACCTAGCTTAACCTTAATCGTTGCGACGCTGTACAACATCTGTTGCGGCAATCAATAAAAGAAACGAAGTGTGACGTTGCAATTATTGCAGAGCCTTATCGTGTTCCTCCTGGTAACGGTAATTGGACGTTTGATCGTGCAATGATGACGGCAATCCAAGTGATAGGCGGTTTTCCTGTCCAAGAGGAGGCGGGTAGCATACACGAAAGCTTCGTGATCACAAGGATCAATGCCGAATTCGTATGTAGCTGTTATACTCCCCACGGTGGGCACCAGAGCAGTAAAATCCAAAAATAATCCAGCGCATCGTGTTCAGCGTCGGGAGACACTCAATCCCATCAATGCGTGCGCTGAAGCACCTGGGTGTAATGGTAGACGATCGGTTAAATGTCGACCATGCATGTGAGAAAAACACAAAGCGAAAAACGAACAACAAGCAACGAACAACGAAAATGAACAACGAACAACGAACAACGAACAACGAACAACGAACAACGGACAATGAACAATGAACAACGAGCTACGAACAACGAACAACGAACAACAAAAAACGAGCAACAAACAACGAACAACGAGCAACAAACAACGAACAACGGACAACGAACAACGAACAACGGACAACGGACAACGGACAACGAACAACGAACAACGAACAACGAACAACGAGCAACAAACAACGGACATCGAACAACGCGCAACGAGCAACGAACAACGAACAACGAACAACAAACAACGAAACACGAAAACCAAAAACGAAACGCGCATTGCAGAGTCTGAGAAATTGCGGTGCCGTAATTATCATAACCCTCATGAATTCAAAGCTGCAGTGCCGTTCTACCCTCAATTTTACAACAAAACTAAAATATCATTATTACTGACACAACTCTAAATGTAGTGAACGTAAGATAATACTGTCACAAACGAAGATGTGATCGAGTATGTCAGTATTCCATGGCAACTGCTATCTTTAATTGAAATACTTGTCAGAATAGACTGAAGTTAAACCACCTATCATCGATCACCATTACAATTTAGTCCCAAATGATACTGCAAAAGTTCGAATTGAAACTTTTTTGTTCGAATCAACCCACAGCTGGAAGGGATCAATTCATCACCACAGTGAACCATCCTAGAAGTACAAACTTTTTCAATAAAACACAGAAGCGAACTGGGGAACTGGAGAACGAAACTTTTTTTTAAAGAGCTGTTCACAAATGTAGATACAGCAGGAGGTTGACTCATTTGTGAACAAAGCAAAGTTTTCGCTATGCTTGTGTAAATATGTAGTTGAAAAGTTTCTACCACTTTGGTAGCTCCTGTCGTCACTTTGACGCTGGGTAAATTTATGCTCCCACTAATGTCACCTAAGAGCATCAAGTGATTGAATAATAAACCAGAATTCAGTGGACTACCTTCTCAACTTAGGTGGACCGTATGTGTTTCTAGTGCAATAAAAATGGTCGTCGTCCTGCATACAATTTCCCCTAAATGGTGCTTTAACAGCCGTCGTTTCCACTGAACACTCCATGCCACTCCTGTTGAGGGAAAAAAGCGTACCGATCCTGTCACATAAAATACACAACATGTTGGCACCGACATGTGTAGACGGGCAGAAAATCATCATGTTCTGTTCTCGTATTATTTTTCTCCTGCCACAGAGATATGTTAAAAAACAGTAGTCCGACTTGGTGTTAGAGTTTTCTGATGTCACCCACTTTGTCAACTGTACTCATTTAGTGGAAGGGAAACAGGAACATTAGTGCAACTATAAGACACCATTGCCATTGCTGAAGGTGTCTAGCATTTGACTGCTTTGGACATTGATAAGAAGTTGATTTGCGTGATTTCTGATTGCCACAGGTGACATACATATAATAGTGATGAATGGTTGGATAATCAAATCTTTATAGCAATAGAGGTAAAACCTGAGAATACTTTACGTCACGCCACTGTGGGTGGATCATATTTCAGAGTACAGGATAATCTAGAAACTTTGTTCTTGTATCTATGGATTCGGAAGAGGGCAATAGTTTGCAAAGTTTGTAATTTCCAAGATTCGGAGATTAAAAGTTTGTCATCGGTGGCACATGTATGGCGGGTAACGGAATTATTTCAGACCTATTAGACAGAGACTGACGTCTGCTGCTCACGCTTGAGCAATCTAAATTTGTTTACAAAATAACTCAAGTTTCATGCCGTTTGTGAAGCGGTCTTGTACTGTGAGAAAGATACACGCTTGTTTTATCCAAGCTTTGAGCGGAAGTAACATCCGAACCTAGCAAAGCAGGTGCTACTCGCATTCGAAGGAATAGCGTGATAATAGAATCGCTCCCGTTTCAATATAACAACCAGATACGAGAGGGAAGGAACACTTGAAACTTTTCGAAATTCGACTTCAAATGGTTTGATAGCACGAGGAATTTACTTTGAGCGTAGGTACGTATTGAATCACATGTGATATAAACGGCAAATGGAAACAGCACGCAACAGTCGAGATGTTCGTAAAGATGATAGGAGCTTTAGATGTATTGCACCGGAAACGTGAGTACATTTTGTTGTAGCATCCTTTCCAGGAAATCCATTCGTATGGAACGAAGTAAATAACTTGGCGGAACCTTAATGTAAAAGTTTTTGAATAATGTCGTTAAGCTAGCATGAAATAATGGCAATGATTACACCGCATACTGTCGTTTTGAATTCATCTCTGCTGCTGAATTCAGTGACAGAGTATAGTAACTTCGACAGTTTAGTAAGAATTTATTGCAGTTGGAAAGTAGGTGAGCTTTTATTTCGCATCTCAATTATCTTCGCTTCTCGTCTCAGAAAATTTTCAAGATATCGATTTTTTTAATTCGATGGCATATACATTCTATAGTTCGTTCATAAAATTGGAGGTTTAAAACCCAATTTTCTCCAACAGTTGTTTGTGAAACGGTATACACAATAGCGCAAGAACCTTATCCACTAGAGGGCGCTGAAACCCGAAAAATGCTCTGTACTCTTTGCTAGATTCCATTTCCAATGCGCCAGGATGACACCTTGCACGTTCCCGTTGAATGAAATATGTTTTATATTTCGTACCAATTTCAAAGCGATCTTTGACAAAAATTGTTTTCTTACTTGATACAATGCTAATGTGTTAAGCGCATCCCTATTCAAACGCCGTTCAGCGTCGAGTGGATCATCCCTCTCTGTATGCTCCTGCATTCATAGCTCTTGGCAGATGCTAGAAAGTGGAATATGTAATAGTTTCCCACTTCGATGCACACCTGGCAGCAATGTTCCCGACAGCATTACTTAGTGGCTTAATGGGTGCATTTTACGCACTGATGTGTGGCTAATTCCGTACGTAATCTGATTTGGCATGCTGCAACTGATAGCATATGATTGTGGGGTTTTGCATGGATCAATTATCGTTTTATGCAACGATTGGTGCAAAATCGTTTTGCGGTACCTGCATGAATTCCAACATAAACTATACACTTAGATGAATTTTAATCGATCTTTTAATACATTGCTCAATTTTGCATAAGATGGTAATATTTATTCTCTCTTTTTTCAGGTACGTCAGTAAAGAATTTGGAATAACTAATGCGTGTAAGTACATGTCACTATCAGTGTTCTAATGTTTGTAAAGACGAATGATAGTAAGACCCCTCGTTACAAAATTAAATGTTAGGATATTAAAACCTGTCCGCGTTAAATTTTGGAAATTGCTGATTCAGTGTAGTTTTTTAAATCTTTCTCGAATCAATACAACAGTTCACTTGTATGACAGCTTAAGTTCTTCACTTTATGAACCCCAAATATGGCGAATATATAACACACTTCTTAATAATCACTATAGTCCCACAACAGCACAAAAATTTAATCATTACGCTCTAGTTAACACCAAACATGACAAAATGGAACAATTTTCCGATACAATGCAAACAAAGGGGAATTTTCTTTGCACACACCATGAACTCACTCTGTTTCACTCATCAACTGCTTGTAGAAGCGTATATCTGAAAGGACAAAAAAATCGTGTTAAATTTTGACATAGTACGCTATGTTTAACATGGTGGAATTGCAAAGTGTAAACGTCTGCCATCTTAAGTTTCATTTGCACTTTCATTATTCAATAGTCGTACGGAACATTTTGACAAGTCTTTCCAGAATAGTTCGCCCTAATGGGTCTATGTTTTGCTTTGGATGGTCGTCATTCATTTTTTACACTAATGCCTGGAGGTTAGCGAGATTTTGAGATAACAGAGTAGAAAAATTGAAATTTTAGATTTAATAAACTTGTCGCGACTCTCATGCGCCGTACCTCCATCTATCACCTTGACTCGAAAAACAGTTCACGATTTGGTTCAGTGCTAATATGATAACATTAAAATTTTACCTGAAAGCAAGAAGCGTAACATAGTATGCAAATGAATTGTCACAGACTAGAATCGTCATTAATCGTGCTTAGATCGAGCAAGTTAGTTAGTTTGTTCTTGAGATGTACGAAGAATTCGCTGTATAATAGTACCATCCCCTTCTGTTTTGTACTGCAGGGTAAGGTAGGTGGGAATGGGTTGGTCTACCGCATTCTCATCACAAAAACGCCATTTGAAATGCCTGGAAAGTAGTTCCTCCACGTGTCCTCCGTAATGGATTCTACTTCTCCGAAATATGACATGAATCTTTTAATGGCCGTTTTGCAAGTACGTGGTGCCAAATTATGTAATTTGATTTCCACGTTTCCGTTATCTATCTATCTATATATATATATATATATATATATATATATATATATATATATATATATATATATATATATATATATATATATATATATATATATATATATATATATATATATATATATATATATATATATATATATATATATATATATATATATATATATATATATATATATATATATATATATATATATATATATATATATATATATTGATTTTAGCGGTGTTACAATCAAACCTGTGTTTTGAGTTGTTTTGTGAAATGAATCTTTTTGTCTGGGCGAATTTGTTGAACGTTATCAAAACCGCGTGTCTGACGTGCTCCAATTGGATGAAGCTGACTTCGGAAACCCGAAGCTGCATTTTCAACTTCAGCAAATGTTCCACATCACCAATACTCGGTCTTATGCGGAAATACCGGAAGTCAATGGCCACCGTGTTAGGCCGAAGAATCACACTTTATTGATGAGACTCAGTCATCTTGATGTATCACAAGAATAATAGTAACGGTTCCCTTTGTTCTTCAGACAATGCACACAAGTAAAAAGCAACTATTTGCGCTGACTTGGGTGGCGGCAGTGAGCACGTATTGTGACTGATGCCTTCGATAGTTGATACTTGGGAGTAGTACATCATACTCAACGTGCAACTTAAAGAGACTAAGACTATGGTATGATCAATAACGTAGATGGCCACGCCCATACCGGTTAATTTTGGGATGGGAAGGCATGTTAGTTCAACACTTGTGACTATTATGACCGAGGAATTCTCTGCATCATCCACAAGTATCTCAGGATAGAATTGGTGTTAGTAGGTAGGGAAATGAATCAGGATATATCTTGGTAGATATTGTGATTTAGCTAAGTACTCACGCGTTTGTCTTTTCATTTTAGATCAAAGTTTTCAGGAGTTCGACCTCCAGTAGAAATATGAATGCCGTTTAAATGGGCAGTTTAATAATTATTCTTCAGCGGAGCGTTACATAAAAGGACAAAGCCGCCTGAAATATAATAGAGGTAATCTTCAATTTCGGATAATTCGAAATGAGCATTTTTTTCCGAACAACCGACCATCGAACAGAGGAGTAATTGGGGTCGAATCCTGGCCAAAATTATTTGCTGCTGCAATTGTTGTTATTATGCTTTAATATGAACTAAAAATAGACATCTACTAGTTTTTGGGACAATTTGGCATCTACCCACCTACCAGTGCAGAGGCCAATTTTCTATATCCTTTCTAATACTAGTAATTTCTAGGTGATCTTTGTAAATACATTTGTTTTTCCAGTTGCATAAACATTTGATCAGTGGGAAAGGGAGAAGAAAAGGGACGCCTGTGCATATTTTAATAGAGATACATTTTGGCAAACATAATATTTGGCCCTACAGCATTTCGGTGTACCTCAAATTAGTAAAAGTTTCAATATTTTCAAATCGCTTGGGATTGGTGGATCGGACAAGATCGGAAGAGTTCGAATATTTTTTGTATAGCTAAAATCTTGTTTTGTAATTCTGCTTCAGCAACTATGCCGGATCTAGTCGTATAATGTAACTTTTTTATCATTCAAATTTTGAATAAAATGTTTAAAATAGGTATTTTTTAAAGTTGGTGCAAGTTAAACAAACGGTTGTGTTGAACTACGTTTGTAATAATATTGTCTTATTTAATACAGTCATCATCACTAGAAAGCTGAATATATAACGAAAACGATTAAAATATCCCTTAAAATATCACTATTGGGCATGCAAAAATTCTTTAACAATTTTTGATATACTCCTAATTTTGCCACGTTATACAGTAGGTTCTTAGGTATACAAAAAAAATATAACGAAACAAAAAAATCGAAAAAAAATATTTTGGTTTTTGGCCAAGAATTTGTTCTAGTTACTCCTCTGTGCATCGGGAGTATTACTTTTATTAACACTTCAATGATCATTTCCAAAGTTTACAAAGCAACAGATTCAATGTGAAATGTTAATGACAAGTTGGCAACTCCACTGTCCCTCTCAGACACATTTACATTATTGGGTTAAATGCCAAACTGCAAACGACATGTTTATTATGCGTAATAAATATAATAAATATAACGACAAGCGCTTTTGATGGCCCTACATTTTTCGGTAAAGTGAAGTTCTGGAGTGTTGAAATGTTTACCACTGTTTAGAAAAGCAAAAGTAGTACAAAGGTAGTGTAGCCATCCAAAAACCAGTCTCCGACCACAATTCGTATCGACCGATTGCAATGCTGTCCTGTAGGTGTTCGAGAAAATGATCTTGTTTCGCGTCAACAATTGGGTCAAAGCAAATGGCTTACTGTCAGATGCACAATTTGGCTTCCGCAAAGGCAAAGGAACGAACGATTACCTTGCGTTTCTTTCTACTGAATTTCAATGGGCCTATTCTAAAAAAGAGCAGATGGCATCAGTCTTCTTTGATTTGATTTGATTTAGGTTTAGGAAGGTTCAGTCTTCTTTGATATTAAGGGGGCTTTTGACTCAGTTTATATCAACATTCTGTCAGAGAAGCTGCATCAGCATGGTCTTTCGCCAATTTTAAATAACTTTTTGCTAAACCTGTTGTCTGAAAAGTACACTTTTCGTACGGCGATTCAACAACATCGCGATTTAGCTACATCCCCAGGGCTCATGTCCAAGTCCCCTGCTCTACAATTTTGTAAATGTAAATGACATTGACGATTATCTTGCCAATTCCTACGGGATGGTCTGGATTAGGTATCTGGAACAGAAATGCCAACAAAGGATCAATTTTCTCCCAACAATAACTGGAACATGGCGGGGTGCCTACCCAGGAGACCTGAGCCGGTTGTACCAAACAACGATATTGTCAGTGATGAAGTACGGGTGTTTCAGTTTCCGCTCCGCTGCGAACCTACATTTCATGAAACTGGAGAGAATCCAGTATTGTTGTTTGCGCATTGCCTTGGGTTGCATGCACTCGACCCATGCGATGAGTCTTGTGCTGAGTGCTGGCGGGCGTTCTACAGCTGAAAAATCGATTTTGGGAACTTTCATATCGATTACTCATACGATGCGGCATCTTGAACCCATTAGTGATTGCAAACTTCGAGAAGCTCGTCGAGCTCAATTATCAAACCCGTTTTATGTCCTTGTACTTCGACTGTATGGCACAGAGCAGAGTGACCCCAATATATTTTATAATAAATTTAGAGAAGTCGTCTGTGACAAAATGTTCTATTCTGACGGATCAAATCTCGATGGGTCCACTGGCTTCGGTATCTTCAATGATAATATCACCGCTTCATACAAGCTCAATGATCATGCTTCAGTTTACGTCGCAGAATTAGTTGTGATTCAATACAACCTTGGGATCATCGACACTTTGCCCACAGCACACCGATTTCATAATTTCGGACAGCCTCAGCTCTATCGAGGCTCTTCGTGCAATGAAGCCCCAAAAACAATTTCCGTATTTTCTGGGGAAGATACGAGAGTCTTTGTGTACGTTATATGAAAAACCTTACCAGATTACTTTTGTTTGGGTCCCCTCTCATTGCAACATACCGGGCAATGAGAAGGCCGACTCTCCCGAAGGTTCCACCGAAGCCTTGGTTCAGTGGGATGGATGTGGATCGGTATTTCGTGTAATGTCTCGATTCATGTCTAACCACTACACGTTGGACACGCATTTACGGCGTATTAGGCTTACGGAGAGTAATCTGTGCGCTTGTGATGAGGGGTATCACGACATCGAGCACGTTGTCTGGGCACAGCTAAAGGATTCCATTTCCCTATTGTTCCCCCTTTTGTATACCAAACTATATTTTTAGTTTTAAGATAAGTGTAAATATTTCGTTAAAAGCTTTTACTCCCCCTCAAACTGGATTCCTTGTTTTTCAAATTTATCAAAAAAAATGTTTTGCCCTACTCTTGTATATCGAATTATATTTCTAGTCTTAAGATAGCTGCAGAATTCTTCCTCTCAATGTAAAAAAAATATCTGAACATTGTAACATTCTAGTTTTAAGTATTTAAAATGTAAAAATAATTTGGTACCGCCAAGCTGACGCCTTTATGCCTATCAAATAAACGAACTGAATATAAAAACGTTTCCTTAGTAAGAAATGTAAAAAGTTATTCTTGGCCGTAGAGTCGAAAAATGTTGAGAAGTTTTGATAACCTGCATGACCACGCGAGCCGTACATTTGAAGTTAGCTGACTCAATTTCATTGGCGCAATTCGGGTTCTGAAAGAATCCTTGAAAAATATCGACAAAGAGAAACTGATGAAGTATTTCGTGAGCGTAGACACAAAGTGGTTGTTTAATCCGCCTGCATAGCCGCATTTCGGAGGTTGTTGGGAGAGTCTAATTGAGTTATTTAAAAGGGCTCTGGATGAAATTGAGCCGACGCGCCTGCCAACCGACGAACTATTTCGAAATATACTCGTTGAAATTTGCTCATCTATCGGTTTAAAGGCTAAGATTGCGTTTACCGCTAGCGGTGCCACAGTAGAAGTTGTCACAAATGTACGCCAATGAGTTTTGGAAACATTGGGTTGCAGAATAGCTTCCAACGCTTACTCGAGGAGCCAACCAGTAAGACCAATAGTTGTGCGGGACATCGTAGTGATCGTTGATATTGATTTGCTCAGGAACTGCTGGACTATGCAGACATCGACTGGGGTACTGGATGTCGGTTCAATCAATAGCACGTCGGATTAGTAATCGCGACGTACTGAGGGGGAGTGTCGCGACTCTCATGCACCGAAGCTATCACAATTACTCGAGAGGCAGTCCATAATTTGGTTCAGTGCCGACAAGATAACAATAATATTTCACCTAAATGAAAGAAGCTTAGCTTTAGTATGCAGATGAATTGCCATGGATTAGAAGCGAGACACTAAAGGTGAGAATTGATCGGATAGGCCTAAAGTAATTATAATTATATGCTAAATTTAAAATATAGTAATATTGCAGGTTTGATATTTTTGTGATTTTGAGACACTATAATTGGAAACCAGGTCTTGTAATACTAGTTACGAAACACGAGTGGTTGAGATTGATTTAACGGAACTTTAATTATTTTCGATTATCAACTTTCTTAAAAATAAGAATAATGCCCAGACAACGAAAATAAAATTACCCACGTGGAAGCTCAATTTAAATTTCTGCAAACATGGATTAAACCATACCATACATTTTCACTCCACAAACTTAAAGCGGGAAATTGAATATCCTGTCCCAGTAAAATTTTCACCCTGCCAGAAACGCTATTAAAAACCTTAACATAAGAGCAGAAACATTCACTTAAAACAGTTTGATGATATTGCCGTTGGCAAATAATTAATTCCTGCCGATCTCGAATGAAAGCGGTTTGATCTCCAATAAGCACACCGAGGTGCGTACAAAGCAAAGCGTCAGAGGAAAGCACTATAGCAGTACGCCAGGACCAGACCAAATCAACATAATCCCTTGCCTGAACGCAGAATTTCAACGAGTTGACAAGCACGATACATTTTCGGATGGTATAGATGATAGCAAAAATGTGTGAAGACAACGATTTCTGGTGCGCTCGTCGTTGTCAATATTTTTGCTTACTTCCACGAAGAAAGGTTTCGAACTGGTTGCAAAATAGGAATAGAAAAATATAATACAACCAGCTTATAAAGGAACAGCTTTGCTGCACTGCCGCGTGAACCACGTATAAGGGTACAGGAGCTCCGGTGTAGTCACTGGAAATAAATCTTTCTTTCAACCAACGACGCTGTTCCGAGAGGATTATATTGAAAATACGGTTTATCGTCTTTTTTGACACCGGCTCATTTTTATCCGTTCGGTGCAGGGTGTTATTGGAAATAAGAAAATTAGATGCTTTCCAGGAATGTAAAATGACAATCTGCTACAAATAGGTGTTGTACCATTTTTCTTCCGCCATTCGCGCTTATTTAATTTGGAAAATCAATTATCCGCTGCTTTGTACAGTGTAGATGAAGTTCTACTGAGCTATATTGCAGCAGTTTTGCGGCAAATAGTGTGGATTCCAAACAAAAACCACTTATAACATGAAGAAGTAGCACGAACTATAGTCGAAAACTTTTTGTTCATGCTTGTGGGAAGTACATAAAGTTATGAACAGTTTCGAAGGAAAGAATTGTGATAATTGGAAACTGCGCGGAAAGTCGTGCGATGAGAAAAAAGAAATTAAAACCGATTTTTGTTCTGTCACTTAGTTACACGTTTCTATCTGAAATGTAACTATACTTTCATATCGTTTTCTGTTCTTTTATAGAAACTTATTCCTGGAATAGGTCTGCTTGTCTTGTTGAAGACACACATCATTCCGAGAGACTCCATTATAGGGAAAATTACTCAACTCTAACATTTTTTTCAACTTTTTTACTTGTCTTGTATTTGCTAGAAGAGCATTATAGGCATATCAGTAATTTCTTGTAGAGTCCGCTTCAAGTATTCGTTAAATTCGGTCATAACACCTAATGGCTCCTAGAGTAGCAATAATTTTTCAATTACAACAATGGTTTATATTTTTTCCTTAACCCACATCCCTAGGTCCTCACGTCAATGGCTTTCCAAGTGAACAGCAGCTGATGCTCAAAGAGGACTTCGCTAGAGTTTCGGAAAAGTTCTTCCCAGTGGAATGGCACAAGTGCTGGAAGGTTAATTAGTCATTTTCAAGATTAGTGAAGGTGTACTATCTAGCGAAAAAAGTATTCAGTTTAGCACTGCCCTTTATCGCAAATCAGTCCCACGAAGATAGGAAAACTCACATAAAATGCTACAAATATGTGATGATGGGCAGTATAGTGTTTCAAATTTCAGTTGTTTCAGCAGTTTATTTCGGCCCTAACCTGTAATTTCCCAGAAAGGTCATAGGATAAACAATGAAAATATTAGAAGCAGGCGACTTCTTCGCCCGAATGATTATTTGCTTGTAGAAATAAATTCGATGTTTTGTCATTGCGAAAAAGTGTCGGGACCTAATAGATGGGTTGGATAGTCACAAAAATATTCTTATGACAACAAGACAGACAGGTCATTCGATGATTAAAATCCGGATAAAATATCCAACGAATAAAAGGTTTGACTAGGTTTTTTCTCCTTTTTATAGGATAATTATGAAGAAAGCTTTAACCCTTTCCGACGTAGTGGGACGAATACGTCCCACCTACTTCTCCTAAGTTTTTATTGGATTTCTAGTTAGAGTTGACATAACAGTACATTTTTTCCTTTTAACCAACTCTTAGGGATGTAAGGAGTACAACTAGTACAAAAAATTATATGACTTTGTTAATTACTTATTAGTGAACAGCCCCACAATTGTAAACACATAAAATTGCCAACCAACAATTCTGAGGTTGACCTGAAAGAACTCGCCACTAGCGAATTTGCAAACGCAGCGGCTTAAGTCCCGGTGCACATAGCATAACGAATGTGAGTCATTATGTTGCTCGTAGATTTAATGATTGTTAATAGGTATCCGCGGGAAATAATTGATTTCCAATGACACCGGCTGCAGGTGTTTTTATGATTGTATAGAATTTGGCTGTGCCAATATTAATTAAAGTAATTATTTACATAGGCGTGGCGCTTTCACGATTGTGAGCCCATCGATACAAATGCATAATGTATCTTAGTAAGATTATGTATGTTCGGGAAATAGAGCGTTCAACTACTGACGAATAGCTTTAGTTAGAACAGGAGAACACAAGGTTCTAGCGAGAGCCGAAGGCTCACTAACACTAAACCAATTAGGAAGTACTCACGTTCGGGGAACCTTCGGAAAATAATAGAAGACAGCAAGAGTTACCTTAGGATAGAGGAGAATAGGAATACATTAACACAAAAGTTACATACGAAGGAGAAAGATAGAAAGCCATGCGATACTAATACAATATAATGTCAATCGCATGCGGAACAGGGATAGATAGTTCATAATTGTAATTTTTGCTGAAGTACCCAGCCAACATTTTGATTCACTTTAATAAGTTGCAATTTGATTAACTGTACTCTTCTACGATATGAATTGATTGTATAAAATGCACAGATCTCTTCTATGTGAACAAAAGTGGAGGCCATATACGTACAACAAATCGGTATAGTAGAACTATGTGATTTACGACGAATTTTGATCTCATCAGAAGCATTATACAATCATCTAGCTTATTATTTTGAGTTTATATATGATCAATTTTACAATCACACATGAAGGTTTATGCAGCTTAAGGCCCCAGTGTGGTAACAAGAAATATTTAAAAAAATAATATTATGAAAATAAAAAATCAGGATGAAATTTCCATAATTCTGTTATAAGACACAGTTACGCCCACACACACTGGTAGATATGTTTTTCATGGATGAGGTTGGAGTTACTGGAACATCAATTATCAAAATTACCTGCTTCGATTTACTTCCAGTTTCGAACCTGAGATCTTCGTATTCCCAGCATAGCCGCTATGTACTCATCTATTTATACACTGTCAAGCAACGATTACATTTGATCGTTTTTATCGCTTTGTGATTACGATCTAAAAATACCATAATCCAACCTAAATATGGCACTCCAATGATACCTTCTATACCTGTCAAATCACAACCTACATTCTGTACTCAAGCCATTTTTATTGCTCAAATATTGAACTAGTCTGGCAGAGAATTTGCGAAGTGCTAGAAGGAGGTGACTATTTTTTGAACGATTTTGCAGTTTAATCCAATTGCAAATTAATTTCTGTACAATGTTTCAAAATTGTCTTTATTAATCCGCATGTACAATTTTGTTTTAAGTTATAGTGGACTAATAAATAACTTCAAGTCAACATTGTATTTCGATCACAGATTTGCATTTTATGTGAACTTTTTACAACAAAACATAATTTTTGCTTGCACTATTTGTAATTTTGATTTAGTCTGTCATTATTTGTAATTTATTGTAAACTTTTATATACGATTGCTGGTTTGCTGGGTAATCAAGAAATTTACTATATAAACTTCAGAAGATTTAGAATCGAGGCTTTTTCCCTTTTTCCAATTAACACGATCGAGGCTGGGCCCCATGTACTATGCGTACCTCTGGCTGCCAACAACCGAGATCAATTCAAGTGGTAGATGAAGTAGGCGTGAAAGAATCGCACAGTAGGGTAGTTTAGGAAGTGAGATCGTGTAAGAAAAAGTAGGGAAAATATATAGTGTTCGTTTTTTTAAAATCCGTTGTGTTTTTTCTGTATTTCCGCGGATCCATTAACTAATTGTGCCGGGTTGCGTAAGCGTTACGCCGCATTAGTTATAAACAATTAAAAGTAAAAAATCTCGTTTTTTTTTTTCAAAAAATTCGGCTGTGTTTGAACTAATGATCTTGACTCCTACGGTAGCAGGCAAAGGGTTAAGTCGCCGGTAAACTCTAAGCTTGCACACATGACCCTTCCACGCTTTTCTAAACTTTCTCCTTTCAACTACTTGCTCTCCCTTGAGTACTATGGCTCTTAATATTGAAAAATATACTTCACCTTCCAGTCGCTTGCTAATAAAATGGCGTAACAATAGTTAATGACAAATTATATAATTTATGGAACAAAGTTTGTGCAAATCAGTTCAGCTATCTCGGAGAAAATGCTATTGTTAGATGTTATTTATTTATGATAATTAATATAATATGATAAATCTTTTGAAAATACATTCAAATACGACCTCAAAAAACAAATTAATGCTGCTTTTCAAACTTCTTTGCTCGACATTTCACGTATGAAGCCGAATAGGTCGAATGTTTTACGAAGTTCGTCCTAGATGGGGAGGTGGAATGTGGTTGTCCGTCGGCGGACTAGGCACAGCCCATATTCCGAGGGCTCGACTATTTTGGAGCGAAGCCTCTGTGATGCGGGCATTGTCGACGCGTGGTTTGTCCAATACCCGTTGTTCTCCTCGGATTTTCCTGGCATTCCAGTTTTCGATGATTAAGAATCCTCGGCGGTGGAGTATTTTCTGCATCCGTTAGGGGTTATTCACTATGTATTCTTGATAGTCGCATTCGTCCATGCTGTCGTCACCGCAGGTGTCAGGAAACCACGTTATTCGTTTCTTGTCATCTCACTGGTGGTGCTGGTAGCTTTTTCCAATGCGCTGGAGGACTATGGTACTTATTTAGCTTTAGCTAATGATTTAGAAGGTGTTATTGGTTGGGTGACACGTTGTGTAGAAGTTTCTGTATTTAATTTCGTCGTGACAATTGCTACCACGCAGGGTTTTTCGTAGTGTGCTTATCATTTACAGCACTGACACGTGAGAGACGGTTTGTTATAGGTACACAGAGTAGTTTGAGAATAGACAGATCCAGACTCTAGGGTAGCGAAGGAAGAAATGGGATGTTTCAACCGTATTCTCACCACTTGAACACAGTTTAAAATGCCTGGGAAAAAATCTTCGATCTATTGTCCTTAACAAGAGAATCTCACCACATTGCCACATACATTTTATAATAGTCACATCGAGTATTTCCGGAAACAGATCGTTTTACTTCGATTTTGTTATTCTCATAGCACACGAGGTCCTAACCTATTACACTCAACGAAGCGTTTCATGTTGTCACGCGAAACAAAGGATTGTGCTGCACCGGGACTATCTATCAGTGCAACATTCGTACAAGTTGTACTCAGTTCGTTGAGATCGGAAACTGTATGTGTGTATGTGTGTGTCATTTTAACTCACACAATTTTCTCATAGATGGCTTAACCGATTAACGCAAACTTAGGTTCATCTGAAAGGTATAACGCTCCCATAAGCTGCCATTGAATTTTTAGTTGATCCGACTTCCGGTTCCGGAGTTACGGGTTGATGAATGCCACCATAATGTCCAAATTACCCGCATTCCCTTCATCCCGTATACCAAAATAAGATGAAGAATTTCTGACGCATCATCCACTCTCACTGTGCTAACCCTTCGGCCCTCCCTTTCCAAATCCATTACCCCAGCATTTCAAAATATGATCACTTAAAAATAACATTGAACTCATGCTGATTAAGCCTATTAAATATTTTTGTTTAAAGTGTGTTAGCGTCGACTTTCATGGTAGTCGTGGAATACGTGCTAAGTATAATAAGAATGCAGTAGACATTCCCACAATTATATTGAACATAACCAGCTAATGAATCATGGTTTGAATAAATGAAAAAGGCCCAATTGCACCACTAGGTGGATTAAAACAGGTTTTTTATTCTACTTCATAGTCTGATTTGTGGTACTTCTATTAGTTTGCTTTTCCATTACTCAAGTGTGCCAAAAATAATATCGTCAATCTATAAACTTTCAATTAATCTCTTTGAATCTTTCCTCTATTCTGCATGTTATGTTTCCTTTTATTACAATATCTTAAATTAGATTCATGCTAACACTTACTAACACAATAAATTACACTCTCTTATTCGAAACCTACAATCTCTCTCATTCAAAACGCATAAACGTGGCCTATGCTATAACACAAACCTGGTCACAAACGCAAACATGCAATGGTAGTCATCCACACGTACTTAGCCGCACGATATCACCAACAAGAAAACACTCCCGTAATTAAGTGAACGTTTAGCATTTACAAATTTACAAACGTGGTTGCAAGCATCAGCCCACCGCTCGCGCTATCATGAATCGGTCACGTCTGGAAGTCTCTACTCCCGATCCTTGCAACTTAAACTCATGCATTCAGTTGCACAAATAAAAAAAATGACGCTCATAATCATTAAATAACACGTTCTACGGCGCCAAGATCAAGAACTCAATCTCTTATAGCATCTAGGTTATAAACAATACTGTATACACGCGAAGTAACATACCCACTAGCGCACGCGACGTTAACATATAAACGCTCGAGTCTTTCGCGACCATCCACGCACACCTACGCTCGCGATCTCGAGAACAGGATAATACCATGATGACTAAGTGAAAATTGTAGTACTTATAAATTCACATACGTGGTCTCAGGACAAACGCCCTTGTTCGCGCGATCATGAATTAGTGACATTCGGAAGTTCCTATCCTCGGCCCTAATAGCATAGGTCTAATGCCTTCAGGTGGAGTATGCAAAAAATTACGCTCATATCCACAATAAAACACGTTCCATGGTGACAGAAAAACCGAATTTATACACGCCAAGTCACACACACGTGACAAATACGTTAACATACAAATGCTTGAGCCCTTCGCGATTATCCACGCAACCTACACCGGGTTCTCACAAACATGGTGACATCCCGGTGATAAGGTGCACGTTTCAGTACTTATGAATTTTCAAACGCGGTCTCAAGCGTGAACCTAAAATCTCCCGTGCTCGCGCGACCATGAAATAGGCCCGTCCGGAAGCCTCTATCCTCCGGTACCAGAAGTCTAGGTCAGTGCCTTCTATTGGACCAATTAGCTCTCATATCCACTAGATAACACGTTCAAGGCGACTTGACCGGGAAGTCTAGTGACATGGGGTAACTCACTCCCTGTCAGAATCTGAACCGTACACCGCAAATTAAATACACGGTGCTACAGTGATTTTGAACTTTTCAAGAGACTTAGTATAGGTTGTAGATCTCATCAAATACAATACAAAACATTGTATGAAAAATGTTGTATACCTTCAAAATCTTGATTTATAGCAAAAAAAACGATGTTTCGAAACTTTTGGCACTAAATTTTTTTTTGCGTTATCATATTTCAGCCGATTTTTAATGTTTTGAGTGTTTTGGAAAGAAGAAGAAAAATTGTTCTTTCCAACGCTATGCTATGTTATGTTCTTTTGTTAAAAGTACTATGCGGTTTTGGGACAACAATATGAAAGTTACTATTATTTTGCTCTTTTTTCATTAAAAATTTAAAAATTGCTCAACATTTTTATTAGGACTTTGTTTTAATGATATTTAAGGAGCATTTAATTTCGCATCCAATGATCTATTTTTAATCAAAATCGGTTGAAAAATGGCTGAGCTATTATTTTTTCCAAATTAGAAACCTGCTCGCATGAACGCTTGAGGGGTTAGTGAGGTATTGTCTCGCACTATAAGATGCTATAATTATATCATCCTTTATTTTATCCAATTTCATGTTCAATTTTCACACACATACTTTAGAATGCATACGTAATGGAGCAAACAAATTGTTTTGTCTCCTTAATAGTTCATGATAGCAAGTTTCTAATTTGGGAAAAAATAATAACTCTGCCATTTTTCAACTGATTTTGGCCATAAAAAGGTCGTTGGATACGGGATTAAATGTTCTACTAAATTTTTTATTAAAACGATGACGCTTTCTAATAAAAATGTTGAGCAATTATATTTTTAATAAAAAAATAGCAAGATAATGGTAATTTTCATATTGTTGTCCCAAAACCGCATAGTACTTTTAACATAAGAACATAATATAGCATATCGCCGGAAAGGTCATTTCTTCTTCTTTCCAAAACACCAAATTTAAATCGGATGAAAAATAACAGCGTAAAATAAAATTTTGTGCCGAAAGCTCCGAAAAATCTTTTTTTTTTTGTTATAAATCAAGATTTGGAGGGTATTCTAAATTGATCAAACATGGTTTTGTGTTGTATTTGACCAGACCTACAACCTTTGCTATATCACTTTAAAAGTACATTCAATTATTTTTATGTATGTGTAGCACCGTAATATCAGAATGATGGTCCGTGTGACCATCCAAGAATACACGCCAATATGTGACTGGTCACAAGGTTGTAAACTCGAATTTATGCACGCGAAGTCATGCGAGCACATGCGGCAAACACGTTAACATACGAACGCTTAAGCCATTCCCAATCATCCACGCACACCTACGCCCGTGATCACACAAACTTGGTAACACCCCGGTAATAAGGTGGACGTTTTAGTACTTACGAAGTCACAAACGACCCTAGCTCTACAATTCCAGTAGAGGTGTGCGCCGATGCCTTTTTAATCGGCGGCGGCGTAAGCGACATATTTGGCCGGCGGCGGTGGCGTTGGCGGAGTCACGCCGTTGGACCCCATCGGCGGCGGCACGCGGGCGTGTGTTGGCGTGACGAATATTGACGCCTATGTAACTAAAAAAAATTCTTGGCAGTACAATTCATTTCCCAAATTTTCGGTGTCTCTTGTAACAGACTTTGCAGCACATACAAACAGACGTTACAGCTTGAAGAAAATTCTAAAAAAACGTCACATGCGATGTACTACCGACATCTGTTTTTTTTTCAACTGAAGCTCCAAAAGTGCACACCCTGCTTGCCAAATGCAAGATAATAAATGAAAGGTGGAACCTCGTATTGAAAATAATTTTTGTGTTTCCACAAAACTAGTTCACGTAAAAAAAGATGGCATCATACTCAAATGTTTAGTAGATGGTTGTGTCTAAGTATGTTTAATATTTTTATGATTCAAGTTTATAACTTGATGATACATTGATTTGTATTAACTTTATTGACTAAAAAAGTCAAGAATTGAACGATGTGCAACGATTTTCGTAAATTCTCGTCGTGTTATCGTGATATATTAGTCTTGAGCTTACCGTCGGATTTTTTACACAGAGTCACGTGTCTTATAGTTTTCTTAATTATTTCACGGACATGAATTGTGGCTAGGTAATGTATTTTTGGTGCTCAGCGCAGTTTCATTTAATTCCGAACATTACACCGAATCTTAACAAAAGAATAACAGGGTTACAGGTCCTAGTAGTTTCCTTGTATCTAATGTTCGCGCCTATGAGACTGGTTGCTAGCAGTTGTACACAATAGCTCACTTAGAAATTTCAAAACCAAAGAGCAGAGCGAATAATCCATTAATAATAGCCTGCGTTCCTTGTAATTGTTTGCGTAAGTATATTAAGATTATGTGGAAAATAATTACTTTATGAACTATATCATGAACAGTTTCACGAGCTCGACTGGTGAATCGTGTCTAGTACACGAGTTCGAGTGTCATGAATCGGTTAAAAAATCGATGAATAATAAACTACGTTCCAGTGAAATTGATTATGTGCAAAGATTCGTAAATTGATTACGTGCAAAGATTCGCACAAAATTGTAAATTTCATTAACTATATCTTGAAAGTGGAAGTGTTTTTTTTTTTGAATTTGTGGACCATTCCACGCGCACGAATAGTGAATTGTAACTTATATGCTGGCAACTATAACCAGTTGACGAAGCAAGAAT
Organism: Topomyia yanbarensis; assembly: GCF_030247195.1. NCBI lineage: Eukaryota > Metazoa > Arthropoda > Insecta > Diptera > Culicidae > Topomyia > Topomyia yanbarensis. The sequence continues at coordinate 367,056,099 of NC_080671.1, read as the reverse complement.
GGATCCATGAATTATATTCCGAGTGTCGTATAATGATTTTCGAGAAAATATCAATACTTTGTTAATTTCGTGATCTAAAGCACAACCAATAAAAATCAATATGTGATAAATCATGAAACAGTTAATGTCGTATATTCGGACCATAAACAATGTTCCTAGATTTGTGGATAAAATTATGAGTCAACAATTTTCGAGTTCGCGAATTGTCGGCATGAAAAAAAGGCATCGGCGGCGCTCCGCCTGTCTACCTTTCGGCGTCGGCGTTTGTTAAAATTTACCGGCGGCGGCGGCGTGGCGCGGCGGCGCACAAGTCTAAACTCCAGTAGATAACCCTTCGAATAAAAAATTCTTTCTTGAATTTCTGGGGAATTATGATTAGTAATCTTTTGAACGAAAAGTGAATTATTGCGATTTCCCAATTCAACTTTACGACGTCCTGAAAGAAAAAAAGTATGCATGGAAAGGATACATATACATGACTTTTATCGACTGATTACGCTCGATCTTTATGCTGTCGGTTTCCCATAGGTTTTTCTTCGTGCTTATAGCTTGCGGCGAAATAGAGTCTGATTGCACATGAAACACAATACTACTCGGTGGAGCTAATCATAATTTCGCGATAAGAACGGTGACGATGTTTCGGAACGAAATGTAAAACACAATTTTTGCGATTTCGCGGTTGCGGCCTTTTCCACCTTCTATTTGTTTCATTCCTTTCCGTGTCAATCAATAATCTAGACTGTCTCACTATAAACATGTGTGTGTGTGTTCAATGATTATTTAACGCACAGAGTGTAAAACATTATTTTTAGGGTTCAAACTTAAAAATTTAGATGATTATATTTATGTACTGCATATGGCGCCAACATTCCGGCCACCTTGAACCAATTGTTTCAATGTATCACGTTCATCTTGACGAAAACGAACTCCTACTTAATATTCAACAGAAATAAGAATACAACAGATTCGTGGTTGCTGTTTTACAAGATACAGTTGGTTCAAAAGCGCTGGTTGTACGAATTACTATGAATTAATTGGGTTATTAAGCTATATATAGTTTTCCGTTCCATTCGATAAATTTTAGGTTCAATATATATAATATAACATCATTTCAAAAAAAAAATCGTTGTAATACGCAAAAACGATTTTTTTTGTTTTTAAAGAAAATCTTATGTAATCATAGACAACCATACATAGGAAAACTGCAGTTGTTTACATCTGGCCTATCAAGACAACCCCCAGAATGAAAAAAACTATATACATTGGATGGTGTTTATCAGGGTGGCCAGACGTACCGATTAATCGGTAGTCCTATCGATTTTAAGCGTCCCTACAGATTCACAGACGACCAAGGTAAAACTACCGATATTTTCTTATCCCTACCGAAAGTACCGAATTTTATTGATTTTGGATACATCCTACTCACCATTCATTTTTGAGTTGGATTTGGTCTGAGATCTGTGTTTTCAGTATTTTACAATTCTATGTCAACACTACGTTTTTGGGACAATAACCCGGCCTACCGATAACTACCGATAAACTTTTAGTGATCCTACCGATATTAGGGAATTCTATCTGGCCACCCTGGTGTTTATTTCAAATAAAAATAACCTTGCGGGAAAACCAGGAAAACATGTGGGGTGGGGAGGGTAGGGGAATAATTATTGGGAGGAGAGGATGCGTTGGGAACAACCCAACAAATTTTGGTATACGGATGGGTGAAGGGAATGTGGGTGTGAGGTTGGTCTGCTATGAAGGGAGTGAGTAAGAGATTTGCGAGGGGTGTGGGAGGAAGAAGTGGGAGGGCAGGATGGGATGGTACAACATCCAAATGCATATTATACCTTCCATTTGAGACTAGGTTAGTGAAAATTGGTTCAGTCACCTCCGAAGTGGCTTTAGTTCTACAATATGTTTGGAACCAGGGACTTCCGAAATTATCGATATTGGACAATTTATTTCAAGAATCTTTAATTTACCATCAGTGATCTAGGCCACTTGAGCTTGTGCGACCACCTCTGGCTGCCAATCCGTTATCGATCTGGACTAGCTGAAGTTGCACAGGGAATCAGTAGATAATTATGCTTGGGAGTAGCGAAACATCTTTCAATGTGCAACTCCTGGTAATCCTAGTGTTTATTGATCAATACTGGCACCGGCCAGGCCCAAACGTAGATCGTGGAAGGAAAGGGAAGGAATTGTTAGTTCGATACTTTTTTTTTTGCTAGAGGCCGTATATACTACTGCGCACTCCATAAGTATCACGGGAGGAGGATATTTGTTAGTAAGTATAGAAGGGATTCTACTTCATCTTAACCGACGCCAGAGAGGTAACTCTACTATCTGGACTAGATATCGATCCATCAACTTATGTACCGGAGACCAACGGCTTTACTTCCCTTCCGAAGGAAGACGTTACCACAGATTTTTTCACCTCAGAAAAATCTCAGCGACCTCGGCTGGGATTGAACCCAGACCAATTGGAACGAATGGCGGTCAAGCTTTCCACTTTACCACCGGCGCCGTCCTAAAGGTGGCCGTGTCACTTATGAGGAGGCAAAACTGTTTCAGACCGATCAGTCTGACCGCTTTCCTTCTCAGTGGAACGTTTATTCGACCACTACATTCGGGACGTTAGCTTAGGCGAGCACCCGCTGTATATCAGCGGGGAAAGTCAGCCACCACCCTGTTATACAATGCTGCCTACAAAATTGAAAAAGCTTTTTCGGAAATGCAATCAAGTTTTTTCTTGATATTTAAGGTGCTTTTGACAACCTGTCTTTCTAATATGAGTAACTTTATGTCACAAGCTAAACGCAATGCTTAGCAACCGACATCCGTGCTCATAGTTAAGACAAGTAGATATAAGGAAACTATGTATCTGCGGATATTCTCAACGTGGTATGCTGTCATCACTTCTATGGAACCTTGTCGCTGACGGCCTGTTAGGAAACTTAATGAGTTTGGTTTCCGACGTATGGTGTCGCCGATGATTATCGTATAATGATCACCGGTATTTGTATTAACACAATTTTTGATTTGATGCAGCAAGCCGTATATGTTGTTGAGCAATGATGTTTTCATATTGGACTATGAGTTAATCCAAATAAAACATAAATGATGCTTTTTACGCAACGAAGGATTACAACCGGTGCTCGTCCATTGCAGTTCTTTTAATCTGACATTATTGTCGCAGATTAAGTTAAGTACGTTGGGGTAATTCATGACCTAAAACTCAATTGGACAGCTCACTTCGATTTCAGAATCAAGAAAGCTTGCATAGACTTCGGCCAATGTAGACAGGCTTTCGGCCAATCTTAGGCACTCAAACCCAAGAACGTTCAGTGGATCTACACAACAATTGTTAGACCAATACTGGTCTTGTTTGGTGGCAGTTGGGAAAGTCATGACAATCTTATCAAAGTTAAATACATGATAAATGATTACGTATTAGGACCCTCCTTTAATTTTGTATTTCTGATTAGCTTTTGAGCGCCAATCCATGGTACCGTAGTTCATCTAATTTTTGGGTTGGTAATTTAATGGAGAAAGGGGAATGGTAAAGGGGTTTTCACTTGCCGATAGAAATTCTTTTTCAAAACTAAAGTGTATTTGGTAATATGCGCAAAACCTCATTATTTTCTCCCATTCTATTTAGAGAAAATCCCATGAAAATGAGATAGAAAACATGACAATAACTCCTTGACCATGTTGTTTATTATTGAAATGGAAATGCACGGTGGCTTACGGTCGAATAATATGGAATCGCATTTTAATATGGGTAGATCGTAGTACACAACTTCCAGTGTTTTAAAAACAGCAGGTAAACATGTGTAAATAATCGTTTAAAGTGAAGGATGATATACGGTCTTTGGTTTTATCCTCCCACCACATTCCAATGACTAGGCGTCCTCTTTGAACATTGTTCGCTTTATGGTAACCAGAGGGGGAACAACTTGACAGCTCCTCTACAAATCGTTGAAACCACTTTTTTGGGGTCTGTGGGTCTAAAATTGCGGATCAAGCTTTTTTCAAGACCGATTTCTAAACAAACTTGTTAACAGTAAAAATTCTCTCGTTAGTTTTGTTACATTCGATAATTCATTTTTGAAGACTTTGGTTTGGTGTTGTTCTAAAAATAATGTATCAGTACTCCGATCATTTTTTTTTTAATCATCGGCATACAAACCAGTAGCACGCATACTAGTTAGTGAATTCCTTCATTTAGTTTTAAGATATTATGGTATTAATATTTGTATTGCAATGTAAACATAGTACACAATGATACGCAACTGTTTTTCTTCCTCTCCGACAAAAAAACGAGCTTGTGAAATTCGTGGTAAATTTGAAACTGTAAATGTTAGTATCTATCAGTTAGATGACATGCGGTCAGAGATAAACAAACTACGTCACTCCCGCCTTCGTTAAATGCGTAGTTAAATATGACAATCACAAGACTAAATATATTTAAGGATTAACGATAAACTTTCGAGAATAGTCATATGCGAAAGTTGTTTCAAGGGCGGCGGGGAAGAAAGGCTCACACTAGAAACGCAATAAATAAAATCATGCATTTTGCATTTTTCATTCGGCACTATTTGTAATCATTTTATGAAACACCAAAATGACGAATTGAGTTATTTGTATTTGCATTAAATTTTTACGCTATTTTGAAATGATTATCCTGATTATCTCCTCCGAATGTAAATAAAGAAATAACGTTCGTAAAAGACGCCACGAAATTTTTTTCTCGCATAGAAATCTACAGTATCACGATTAGTGGACGGCACTCTATGGTGACGACATTCATCCTAAACACGGTGGTTTCAAACAACTTAGGCTAACCGTCAAGTTGCAGGAGGGTTGATTGTAACCTAATCATAATGATACATTTTCACGTGTGCTTTCAGCTCATTTTGTGAAAATAATTCACTTTTAGGTATGTCCTGAACAAAATTCGCTAGTGAGAACATTCTAAATAATAACTCCCGTTTGTTTATCAACTTCCAATATATACATATACGGAAATTTGTAAAAAGTAGGAACATGAAATATTTCCGTGCCTATGATAAGCATGTGCTTTTATTGGTTAAGCTGTGCTTTTATCTGTTAAGTTGTAAGCACCGGTTACCCTCTGAAAGCACATTTCTGTGAAACTCTCCGGAAAAGCTACTACGAACAGAATGAAAATATCTACACGTACCTAGGTAAACATTCGACAAGTTCTCTATCGAATGCGCATGTACCCTTTCCGTCACAATGAGCAAAGAGCTTTTACGCATCGAAAGCTCTCCGACCACGTGCTCCGAGTGCAACCCGAATCCTTTGTTTACATTGTACGAAACGAATCTAATGTGTTCGCATTCGTTAGCAACTAGTCCTAGGTACCGAATTTCCAGAGATGAATGAAGTTTCCGGACAACAGCGTAGAAAGAAAGAAAATACCAACAAGCGTGCTCGCGTGAATCGACCAAAAAAGCAGTATCACGCAAATAGAACTTTTGTTTAGTATTCTTCGAGCTTTCGTCCGGTTCGGTCGCAACTAGTGTGTCGAAGTACCGACGCGTGCTGTGGCTTTCCGTCGAATTATGGATATTATCAATTTGTAATCGTGAAGCGGAAAAAAAGTTTATCACTAAGCAACTGGTGTGGATGGCGTTTCGGGGGAATCGAAACTCGTTCCGAATCACAACGAGGATCCTTTTTTTCCTCCTAATTGTTGGTGGCACGCGATGACGGGTTTAGTGTGACGTGATTTCGCTGTGTTTTGCGGACGGTTCGCATGATAAAGGATGGTTTCGGCATTATCTTCTAATTAGGATCTGCGGTTAGAAGCGGAAGTTTTGGCAGAATTATCGATGTGGTCTTGAAACGGTGGAAAATAGTGCAATTGAGTGGTGGTAGAGCTGGAATAGTGATAGACCGTTTTCGGTAGGTGCTGAGAATTGACTACAGCGGTGGCTCATATGGATATAGTTGAATGTAAATCATTTTTGTTACCGCACGACGGGATTACAGTAAGCAACTTAGTAGTTAACAAAAGAAATGTTGAGCTCTTCAACTGCAGAATAACACTATTGTAGTTTTGGGTTTATAATATTGTTGTTGAAGTTATCGAGTAATGTTGCTGTATTGAGTTTGCTAATGATTTTATTTAACGGCATATCATTAACACATTTTGAATTTTTGTTTTTAAAATATTAAGCAATATGTGATATGCTCAGTAGCTTTCAGTAGCTCAATTTTTTTTCAGTGCATGCAGGTAGACATATCGTGGCCCCGAATTGATTCATCTAATACAATTCAAGTGATTGTCTGTTCTTGATAGGAGATCTAATAAGGGTGAGCGAACAATCTCCCGCACTACAAAGGAAGAAAAGAATCTCTTCAGACAATATCACTTCAAAGATAAAAAATCGCCGAATGGCGATCGAAGAACCAAAATTGCCCGTTATAGATAAGAGAAGTGTAGGCATGCAAATTTCTTTCTGCTAATGGCCAATCAGAAACATTCGAGTCAAAATATTTGTTTGCTGAAGATGGCAAATCAGAAAAAAACACTATTTGCAATTGCAGCATTCCTTCACATTGTTGTATAAACCAACATAGAAAGATACTGTACGTAATTGTCAAATAAGTATTTGAAAGTGTGATGTTTTTGGCACTCCCCCTGTATTATAAATCTGGTATGATTGTAATTTTTCGAAACAATTTTAGATCTGAATATTTGGATATCGTTCTCGCTCATTTCGAAATTAATATAGATTGGATCGGACGAGCAGGTTGATTAAAATTGACTCAAACTGACGCTGATAGTATTTCCGATTAAAAACTGTATTGCAAGCCATTTCTCCATTCTCTCAAATTGTTATACATTTTCAACAGGTTAGCTCTGTTTAGTTCGAAATAAAAGTAATTTGTTATCTGGCCCAATTTTTGTTTTGATTTTAGTTCACACCTGTAACATTCGAAAATATTGATAGTTCTTTCGTTCTGAATCAAAATGAAAACAATTTTGAAATTAGTAAAACAATCGAACGCTGATATCTATGAAAACTAAAAATAATCAATTAATTTCGCGTCTTTAAATGAATTCGAACGGCTAACATTTGTCTATTTGTGTTGGGTGCAGGTAAAGGGGTCTGGATTATGTCCGTGAAAATATTTCGAAGCGATGTGCAAATTCTTCGAAAAATATTAACATAGACTAGGATTTGGGCATCTGATCTCTGACATTTGAACACATGTTTCAATTTCTACATGGCATAAACCTTGCCGATATTTGGGGGATTCGACAAAAAATCAAGTTCTTCGATTTACTGAGCCCACTGAGCCACTCCCATGGAGTTAATGTATATATTTTGGAAGATTTTGAAATCTTTAAAATCGTGACCGACCTTCTTAGATTCCGATGAAACTTTACACGTTTCACCGGCATGGAAGACTAAACATTTTCCACATTCAATAAGATTATTTCGACTCAAGAGCAACATTTTAAAAGGGCGTAAATGTTTTTACATGTAGCATTTTTGGAAAAAAATATTGTTCCATTGCGGTATTATATACAACAAAACTATCTAAGAACGACTTACAGGGAATGAATACTTCTGTACAAAAAAAACTATGTACTAAAAATGTATCATTTTTCACAAGAACAAAAATTTATGTTCAAAATTTAAAATACAAAAAACCCATTTTTCTAAATTTATATTTGGTCAACAAAAACCTAAAGAGACAAGAAACATTTTGAATGTGATGGAGAACTTAGAGGTAATTTTTTTTTCTAGCAATAACTTTATATATGTTTTTAAATTTCATACTAATCGATGCGTAAAACTGTAATTTTATCATAGAATATAATTCTAAGTATCATTCTAATCCTAAATGCATTTAACAAAGATCTTTCAAAATGTGATAGTTATCGAGATATCTGGAATTTTGCTCCAACAAAAACAATAAATTCGCGTAATTATGTCCTTTTTAAAAGTTATTCGCTTTATTGGCCCTTTGTAAAGCTATTGTTGGTGGAGAATCGAGAATATCTCATGAAAAGGTAGTAATAAAACTAAATAATTGTGTTGTTAAAAAAAATTAAAATATCTCGAGAAATACTACATTTCAGGAAATTTATGTTATGAGTATTTTTAATTAAAATGCCGCTCAGAATCACATTTAAAAACAATGTATTTTTGACTGCAATTAGTATGAATTATAAAGATATATCAGAAGTTGTTGTACGAAAACCTTTATATTGAAAGCTTCTCCAACGGCATAAGCGATAAACATTAGATTGTTGACATTTTATGCTGGTGTAACGAGAATAACCTTTGGCCAATATGCATGTTCCATTAGCTGTCAAGAAAGTTTCGGTATCATCTCGTATCCGAATATGATTTTTTTTTGAATTTTGTAACAATGAACGGCAAACCATGGATTTTAATTTTCTTAAAAATTTTGAAGTTATTTCGAATTATTTTGGTATATCAAGAGTTTCGGATGATTCATTTGACCAATTTAGCTCTCAAATAGAGGAAGGGTTACCGTATCTAGTGCTACTTTGATCAGGAGAATTTTACTGACCAGAGGATAGACTTCAAGAGACACATGGGTATGCGCTGAAATCAATTAGAATTTCGAATTATAGATTACTCGACATTGAATTTTATTATATGAAAGGTTAAGAATAAAGAAATTTGGTCTACTCTATTTGTTATGTAGCTCGTAGTACTAAAAGGAAAAATATCATATTTTCTTCACTTTCACCGGATGGTGTAATATTTTGGTAGAACACACCACTTTTCTTTACCATTTATGTGTCTTTTTTCGCATTTTTTCGTCTTTGTTAACAGTTTTGTTGATTTAATTAGGTATAGTACTTCGCTTCCTCGAATATCCACAATTAATTAAAAAGCTCCAGTCACAATGACAACCTGAGAATGATATGCTCTGCTCTACAGTAAACAAACACGAAGCGTGAAATCACACTTCAGTGTTTTTTGAGAATATTTGTAAGGAGCATATAATCCGCTGATCCATTGAAGCGATGGTTCTGTGGGGTAAAGTTAATCTGAACCCATATATATTTTACATATATTGACTAACATCGAGAGGGGCCCTCCTTATGGATTAGGGCCTTTGCTGGACGATTTATAAAATGATGCTGAGAGTTCCTGGTGAAGAAAAGGGCTACGCAAAATCATTTATTTATTTATTTCTTTGTTGTATAAACATCAACAGACCCCTTGACCCCAATGGTGGTTCTTAGCCTAGTGACACTTAAGGATAGACAAAAAAATATTCTTGATCATTTCTCTAGTCCAGTGAAAGTCGAAACATGTGGCAACTCTATTGAAGAGTCGCAGAAAAGAGTTAGTACGCAGTGAATGCGGTTTTGAAGATTAGGCGTTCTAGAATTGTAGTGCAATCCACTCTGGCAGAGAATGCTGAGTGTATCGACGTGTATTAGCTGGCAACGGTTTTCGTAGCTCGGCAGCTATGGGAGATGCCGAAGGGTGAAGCGTATGAACCGGCGTTGGACAGCCTCGATTTTGTCAATCCCGTTCTGGTAGCATAATTTCCAAACAGCAGAACAATATTTTAACGTTGAGCGGACCAACGCGCAGTAAAGCGATTTAAGACAGTATACGCCCCAGAAGTTGACTCCCAGTGATGACTCCGAGATCCTTGATGTGAGAGCGTCTTGGATTGCTCGAGTCGAAGAAATGGAAGTTATAATGAATCGGATGGCGTTTCCGCGTGAACGTAACGAGTGAGAACGTACTGAAGCTGTCCCTCTGAAGAAGTTCGGAATCGGTTTTATCCCGCATTTGTCGAAAAATTTTCATGTCGTCGGCAAAAGAAAGGCGGGGTCCTTGTAATGTGATATTGACGTCATAAAAGAAGAGGAGGAATATTACTGGACCAAGATGGCTTCGTTGTGGTATGTAGCGAAGAATGGTGCAGATAGACAGTCCTTAATGCTGATATGGAGTTGCCTTCCATCGAGCTAAGAACAAAACCAGCGCAGAAGTTGTCCATGAATGCCGAGTTTGTCTAGCTTCGCTGTTGCGATATCATGGATGTAAATAGCAACGGTTTGCAATCCGTCAGCGGATCAATCGATTATATACGTTGTGAAGGAGAACAGGTTGGTCGTTGTCGATCGTTTAGGCACAAAACCGTCTTAGTCATTTGCAATGTAATGTTTGCAGTGAAAGAAAATAAAGTCTAAAACAACCAGCTCGAATAGTTTTGATACAGCATTTAAACACTAGATTCCCCGATAATTGTCAGTGTTTGATTTGTTTCCTTTTTATGAACTGGAAACATGTGCGCTGCTTTCCAGCAGGAAGGGAATGTTCCAGTAGTGAGTGATAGCTCGAAGACTCGCCGAAATGGTTCAAGAAACCCGCTGATGCACTTTTTGACAAAAATCGAAGGAACGCCATCTGTACCTAAGGAACAAGATGCTTTCAATTTGGAATTTGCTGCAAGAATGTCAGTATTATCGACACAAATTCGGTTGATGGTTCGTCCTAGAGAAGGAGTTAAATTGGCGACCGCAGTCATTTGTTGTGGTGGAAGGGGCTCGTTGGAAAAAAAACGCATACGGAGTGTAGTCACAGGCACTTACAAAGCAGAGGTTCACATTCTAGTTAAGTCACCATTAATTTGCCGATGAGTTGCGCTGCTGTAGTACAACTGGCATTGTCAATAAGCCCAGATTTTTCGAGTTGTAAGTTGAAGTCGCCCAGTATAACAATATTATCAGACGGGGCGGCATTCGAGGCGATAAAAAAACGGAAGAAAGATGTACATCGATCAGGCTGGAATCACGAATTCTGTCAGGTGGAAAATACACAATACACAGGTACAGATTGCGATCGGCAAGTTTCACTGATGATCCCACACTTGCTCGGAGCTCGCCCACCGGTCATCGATGATTACTCGGGCTTTTATACCATGGTGAACGGTGATAAGCACACCACCGCCTGATGTCTTGTGGCTGTTGAGGGCGTTGCGGTCACAGCGGTAGACATCAAATGTTGAACCATACACCCGGCGAGACAGAGTACGGTTGTCGAGCCACGTCTCAGTCAAGGCGATAACGTCGTAACAGCAACCCGTGGTTGCGAGCAAATAGCTGTCCGTTGATGAATTTAAGCCACCAACATTCCTAAGTAAACCTCGATGTTTTTGGAGGACGGATCAGGTACAGCAGAGAGCGAAGCCACACCAACCAACCGACTACCAACAAGAATACTGCCCGGATCATGGCCATCCTCGCGACGAACGTCGTCGTGAGGTACCGGGTGGTGAGGTGGTCGAGAGGTACCGGAGTTTGGCCGGACTGGAGTAGCTGTTGAAACCTTTCTAGCGTGGCGCGAAATTTGCTGGTTATTTTTAGATAACTCGGCCTTTAGTTCAGCACAGACGTCATCCGTTTTCTCAGCGATAGCAGCGATAACACATCCAAGCGAAGAAACGGTGTCGCGAAAGCGAGCAAACTTCAGTAGATTGACAGATTCATTGCACATCCAAAATAAATTTGGGTTTTCCGCATAGGCATATGCATATGCACCACATTTTTGCAAAAACCCATGCATTCGATAAAGTCGCCACCCGATTTGACGGTTTTCGCGCAGTGATCGCATGCACTTGCCATAATACGTGCCGATCTGAGAATGCGAACAATGAAATATAGATGGCGCTGCGTTCGGTGGAAAGTATTGGTGGTTTTCCTTAACTCAATATTGCGACATTTTCATAATGATTTATCATCAGGAAGTTAGCAATATGGGTATGTTTGGTATGGGAAACTGCCCAAAAATCGAAAGTAAAAGGAAATTTAATAGCCTCCGCTATTTTAAACCCTATGATCAAAATTTAAGATGACGGTATATTCAAGATATTCTGTCATCTAGAATCACGCGTTATGGACATTTTAAATATAAGAAATATGTCAAAAGATCGCAAATTGATGCCTGCCGTCATTTAAAATCTGAAATGGCGAGCTATATTCAATACTACTGGTACTCAATAACGTTTTAATGGTAAAAAATATCATGAAACAAGGGTATTTTTGATACCAAAAAGTTGTGTAGAGATTAAAAATTGTTATTGGTCGTCATTTTGGTGTTATTTTCACGACGATTTAGCATTTAAAAGCATGCATATTTAAATAGGCATATATTTACAAGGGAACGAAACTTGAATTGCGTCGTAAATTAGAAATTCAAAATGGCGGCCTATTCATGATGATTTAACAACTAGCATGGTTACATTGTAGACCAATATCCACATTAATGATTGAAGGTCGTTTTACATGTTTTGTTGTAATGAGACAGACAACTTCGTGAATGGACACAATGTGAACAATTTTTTTTATTCAAATTATTGCGCAACATTTTTTTAAAAATTTAATTGTTCTGCAGCAGATTTACAAAAACACATCGACTGGTATCGCCGGAAGTATTTATTCCTTAAAGAGACTTAGTTTTTAACGGCGGTCTATAAAATGAATGTGTTTTTGCTATTCGTTAGTTGGTTGCTGTTCTCAATGAATTAAGTTTTTCAGTAATTAAATAATTTTGTGGTAGTTTTCTCTAAACTCGAATGTTCGCGACCAAACTTTCTAGATGTTTCAAAACGATGTACAGTAACAGCAAAAATAACAGAAATACGTATTACCAGCACTCAGTAAATAAGGACCTAATCGTGAGTTTCCCCCCACTTGCGTATGAGTTGCTTACCATATGTGAATAACACACACATACACGCAATTATCTCTGTGCAAGGATAGATGTATCAATACGATACGCCGTAGCAGTAATAATAAGGATATATGTATACAAAATGCGAGTGTGTGCTCGAGATTATTCGAGAATCGCCTAACCAGCGCAACCAAACGTGGATTAGATCTCATTGATACGACTATTGGCAATATAAATACAGATCACTTTGAATGCATTGAGTGTTAATGTGAAGTTTCATGTGATTCAAGTCATGTTTAATTGATTTCATTAATTTTATTGTTTTTGTTATTTTCTTGACATCGCTGATTTCATTGTTTTCTTTAATTTCAATTTAAACATTTTGACATTAACATCAATTTGTATGCTCTAGACAACTTTGCCAAATCAAACATATCTACATTTCATGGTTCAGCATTAAAACAAACATCAATTGTTGAACTTTTAACAACTGCTCAGAACCAGTCATTTCGATATTACCTCATTGACTCTCAACAACTAATTGAACTCAATTCAGTTGTCTATTCGGCAGCACTACAGACGAATTTACTGCTTCTTCTTGCAACCGAAGCACCGTGTACAGAAAAAAAACCAGGCTCGGTTTTCTAAAGCCAAACCGAAACCGCTGCTGAGAATACATCAACACAAGTTGAAATCCGTACACACATGTAAACGGTGCTGAGTGGCTCGGTTTGGTTTTAGAAACAGACTCGGTGGAGGTTTTTCTTTCATTTACCGTGTGAACGAAATCCAAACCGAATAAAATGTACATCACTCGTTTACACGTGTTGAGATTTTGGGAACCATACCAGTGAATGTACGTACCGGTTGGTTTTCTTACCCACCTCTGATAACAATGTTAAAAACAAAATTCTCAGTCGATTAACACGATAAACAACGATAAAAAGTTCACAAATCTCGTCAAAAGTTAAAAATAGTTAGAGCGATTTATGTAAACAACTAATCGGTAGGAATACACTGAACCAAAAAAGTAATTTTAAATCGCAAAATAATCTACAGTATTCTTCCGGGCGAAATCCAAATTACCAGAACGAAGATCCGTAATTCGCCTTTAAAACCAGGCGTGGCAACCCAAGTAACAATCCAAATGTTAATTGGTTTTATTTAAGTTTTGTGGTAGTTTTATCAACGCATTACTGAGTGAATCTGATTTTAACATTGCCTATGAAAAGGGCATTTAGTTTTATATGCTTGACGGGATTTAAAAGTGCTTCAAGAGCACTTGAAGAAATATCCATAAAACTACATTTTCATAAGAGTAATTAATCTTATGAGCAGTTTTAAGAAACCCTTGAGCCCCTTCTTAAGACATTGTTTTCCAACCTCCTTAAAACCAAAAGATAGTTTTATGACATTCTTGCTGAAGCTAAATGTATTTTTAAAATGCTACCATAAAACCTTCTTAAAACATTAACGAAGTGAAAACACTCTTGCATAAGAGCGTTCTATAATAAACAAACAAACTGTTACGACTGACGGGATAGTTGACGTATTCCAAAGGAGAAGACGTGAAAGCTAAGTCATGAATAAACACCAAACTCGACGATTATAATTAAATTATTTAACTTTGCAAATCTGTAGGTGCTGTACATATAGCGTAATGTCGTTAGTTGTTCGTATAGCTCTATTTAACATGCATTGTTGAAATAAATCATCAACTTTTAGATGGAATTATGATTACCATTATAATTAATCATAGGCATTTTGACTTCAACATTGACATTTTCAATGTAAAATAGACTGGATTTATGGCGATCTTCTATCAAACCTTTCTGTCTTCAAAAATTCTAATTAGTTTTATTCAAGTGCAACAGTTCTTCTTCAAGTGTATCATAAGTAAAAATCAATTTATTACGATCTTGAAAAACTCCTATTACTCTTGAGGAAGAATAGTTAGTTTTAATAAGATCTCATGGTGGTTTCAGTTAAATCCGATGACAAGTAAGTGAGCACTTCGAAATGGTAGCCATTACCATGAGAATCAAAATAATAACCTTTTTTATATATACTGAACTGATTCTCACTGATGGAAATACGTTTCTGAACAAGAAAAATGTTTATGCATGCGTTTTATCCAACATTTGACAATTAGGAAAATTTTCGTACATTATTGAATTTTCGAAACGATTAAATATTTCCTATAAAATTCAATGTTTTAGAAATTGTTCCACGGCGCGTTGAATTTTTCGCACTTTCATATTGCATATCATCGGAAAACTTGCAGTCGCATGTAAATTTTCTCAATCTTTAGCTTAAAAACCTCGCCACTTCTATTATCGATTTTCATTCGTATCCATTTTGGTAAAGTAATATCATACGATGGATAGATTTTTTCCAAGCAGATTTTTTTCGACTATACACCGAGTCTGTCTAACAAAGCAGTTTCATAGCGCACTAGCAGTGATCTTGAAGAAGAAAATCATAAAACTATTAAGGCTTATGGTAGTCTTATAATAGTTTTAAGCAGCTCTTGAATACCACTCTAAGAATGTATGGATAAGACCTTAAAGTTTTAAGAAAACCTTGGAAAATGCTCTTGAAAACCCTCATAAGTATGGGCTTTTTTCGTTTTAAGAAGGGTTTATGGTTGTCTTGAAGCAGTGTTGTAGAGTAATTGGCTCTAAATTCGGTTTTATGAAACTAATATTGAAGATATCTTCAAGTGTACCATAAAACTAAATTTGTTACTTGGGAACCCTAAACAGAAGGTTGAGAAGTTTTCTATCAATAATTAATAATTACCAGCGGTTGCGAAGACAGGAAATTCAATAAATCAAAAAAAATCGATTTCATATTGGCGAAATTTGAAGACAACCTCATGACCTTTAATCAAACCATTTAATTTTTTTAACCCCAACAAGCCTGGTCTTATTTTTGTTTCAATTTTAAAAATTTTAACCTTATGGTCATTCACTTCTTCATTCAGGTTAGAAAATTTTCTTTAAGAAATTCTCTATTCCTGTGTGTGGGGTTAGTAATCGAACCCAGGTGAGCTATGGTAATCGATGTACCAACTACGCTTTGCTCGCCCAGGTCTGATATTCTGATTGGTTACAAATATATATTTGATATCAATTATGCAGTAGTTTAGTAGTTTAGAATATTCTAGTTACATCATACCCAATATATAAAATTATCAGATTTCTTCAGTTGTGACCAGCTTAGAAGTATGTGTCATATGGAAGGATTATTCAAGTGTATCAGGTTTTATTGAAACAAAATGTCGCTTTCAAGTAAAAATACCAAATCACTAAGGAAAATTTCACAAATATTCGCTATCTGGTTTGTTTGGGTGGTGTATTTTAACGTGTTAAGATTTTTCTTTGAACGGAATGGCTCTTTTTAGCAAAACTTGAAACACTTTATAAAGACTTTGTTGAGTGTTATTTAAATTTTTGCTGATAAATATTACTAAATTTTCCACAGATTTCAAGGAGTGCATTCATTTGACATTGTTTTTGCATTATATTCTACCATAAATCTTTAACGACATGCCTCCAAATAAGCGTATTAGGGTTTAAAACAAAAAAAAAATTTGTATATTCAATATTCTGAGAAAAGCTTATACAGTGGAGACCCGATTTTATCAGCCCCCGATTTCATCTACCCCTGATTTTATCAGATTTTTGACCCGATTTTATCAGCTTCGTATGAAAATTGATAGTTGGTAGTTTGATGGGCTCTAGCAGACAAACCAAGTTGAATTCAAGTAAATCCTTTCTTGGGCATATATTTCTTATCTTAGACAACCGAAATATGCAAAAATAAAAATATTATTTTTATTTTAAATTTTGCACTATCAGACCCCCTTAAGGGGAACTTAAAGCAAATAATCAGAAAGGGTTTCGAGGCTATATCTAAGGACTAAAGAAGAATATTTTTAGAACTTCGTTTTATTAAAAAGCCATAAAAATATATGTCCCGATTTTATCAATGTCCCTGTTTTAACAGCCTAAAATTCGCGAAGGAGGTGTTAAAAACGGGTATTAACTGTATATCTAACAGTCTACCATTTCTTTCGATGATTGGAATCCTACGGCATTAAGAAATAAAATAAGGAGTGGAGAAAAGCGAATTTTAAACTGGAAACCGTAACATGGAAAGCATAAGTGATTTTATATACTTTTTCAGGAATGGTTTACACTGTTGTATGGTATTTTCATAGCGCTCATGTATTGGTTCTCAAAACTGCTAGGTCAGAAGGTTAATTGCTGTAGGTTTAGTATTTCACTTGAAAAGCACTCTTAGTCATAAATTTGCCGCAAATAGTCAACAAAATCGATACAGTGGAACTTTGCGGCTATTAAAACAAAGCATTTTTTTCAGTTTTCCTTAAAAGCTAATCAAAATAATATCAGACAATTGCTCTGCAAGTTTTACTCCGACATTTTTTTGCATGAAATAAGCGCATTTCGGCAATTCCAAAAATATCTGATCTAGCTTGGTACCAAACGGCCATTCCCCTTACTGAACCGAAGGGCATCGTTTCAGGCCATAAAACGAAACAGGGAGTTACCCAATGTCCCGATGCAAAAACCTTAGACAATTAGATTCAGGCTCGATTTGATTCTCGTAAGCACCTTATCATAATGAGAAATCTTCTGCATAACCCTCCTTCCAGGATGTTGCCGACTACAGGAAACTCTTTGGTGTCTTGCGCTATAGTTGCGGAGCGGTATTCGTTCGAGACATTCGTTAAGGGGAAAAGGGCCAAGAAGGATAAGGTCGACACAATTATGTTATATACCAACTCGATCTTTGCACAACATGGCCATAATTTTCTGCTAGAGATAGCAGATGAAGAGTACTTGATGGTTAAAGGGTCAAACAGATTGTTCCATCACTGACGTAGCGTCATGCCCAATTTAAAAAAGATTCAAAACTGTTGTGACAAGCTTGCTTTCCTCCCAGAAAGCAGTCTATGGTTTGGCAGATTTTTCAAACTGAGGATTGACGCTCCGTTAGTGGCGGAGCATTCTGGTTGTTCCTTAAAATGTTTGCTAGCTTTTTTATTGACAGAATATCAAATTCATTCGTCACGACAAACATAAAATCGACAGAATGTAACCTTTACATTTAAAAACGAAACTTCTGCTTCCAGCCATATTTTTAATTAGAATTACCTACCTCAGCCTATTTGAACATAACTACTAGCATTACAGCAAACTACTTTCAACAATTATAATTAGCAAGATAAGGAAAATGCCCCGAACAATTCAGCAGTCACCGTTTAGTGGCACCAGCAGAGCTTTTCACATCAAGTGAACAAGCGGCTTTCGCTTCTGAGGTTAGGAATTTCATTTTCCCACTCCTAGCCCAATAACCTTCAAGCATTTTTATTGCTACTTTTGCTTTGTACCGTTTGTATACTTTATTAGCTCAGGTTTGCCACATTCTGTGCGCCAAGAATAGACCCGAATAATACGGGAAGTATTCAATTTGTCCGTACCGGCGAAGTGGAGGAAGTTTTTGACTGGGGTTCGTTTAGTAGAGCATAACACGAATAGACCGCTGAATGGTGAATTGATGTAGGGTGATTATCCGAGACGGAGTTGTTACTTCGTTGATATCGTAGCACGGTGTTCCTAAAACCGTTATTAACAAAAAATGACCATAAATTTGTCATACGGCATTCGAAAGATACAGTATCCAAGCATCTTCTCAGTGAATTTCAAAATGATCCATCGAGGGATTCGAGAGAAATTGCAATTTGAAGTTTTATGACACGTTTCATAAGGCTACCAGCAAACACCCACGGGTTTGGTCCTATCTCTACAAACAATTTTTTTTGTCTACTTATTTAGTACATGGCATTCGAAAGATATAGTAATCGAGTATATCTCCTGCAAGTTTGAAAATATTTCATTACCGGAATCGAAATTTATAACAGTTTGGATGTGGTATACGGTCATAGATGGGTTTTCTACCAGACTTCAAGGGTGAATCCATGTTTGTCCATTGACTATTTAGATCGTTTATACGAGCCGCGGTTTTTAAAGGAAAACCTGACCATTCAATTACATAAATATAATGTAAAAAAGGTGTTATTTATATGGTACACTGAAAAAATATGAAAATAGGGTTGTCTACCAAACGTTAAATATAATGTGTAAATTAAAAAAATGGATAAAAGTCGGAATGTTTACTTCAAAAGGCCATATCTCAATGATTTGTTGACCGATTCCAATTATTTTTTCATTATTGAACAGATAGACGTTTCAGCGTTAATTTTCATTAAGAAGAATATAAAATAGAGTTGCCTACTTCAAACAATAGACAGCAAATTTATCCTCAATTATATGTATTATCACTATTTAGTGAATATCTTTGTATTCAAAACGATGACTTATATATTAGTTGAATGCAACGAACGCAAACTACAAATGATGGAAAAATAAAAGCATGAATTTAAAAAATATGAAGGTATATGCTGATTCAGATCAATTTATGTTATGATAGGTTTTTGTTGGAAATTTTGTACAATCGCTGGTTGGGTTGAAAGATGTTAAAACTGGTCAAAGGGGATGTTATTAGTACAAGTTCATCTGCTCATATCTCTAACTATTGTCAGTTTTATTGTCGAATTTAACTTATCATGAGAATTTGACATTCAGATGTTTATACAGCAATTGCAATCAACTAGTATATAAAAATGGATAGGCAGCTATTTTTAAAACAAAAATATTTACTAAATAATGATAATACATATAGTTGAGATCAACTATATCGCCTATTTATTGATGTAGATGACTCTGTTTTTTATTCTTCCTAATGTAAATTAACAATGAAACGTTTACCTGTTCAATAATGAAAAAAATAATTAGAATCGGTCAACAAACCATTGAGATATGGCCTTTTGAAGTAAACATTCCAGCTTTTATTCATTTTTTAGTTTTCACATTATATTTAACGTTTGGTAGACAACCCTATTTTCATATTTTTTCAGTGCACCGTATAAATAACACCTTTTGTACATTATATTTATGTAATTAAATGGTATGGTTTTCCTTAAAAAACCGCGACACGTGTAAACGATCTAAATAGTCAATGGACAAACATGGATTCACGCTTGAAGTCGGGTAGAAAACCCATCTATGACCGCGTACCACATCCAAACCGTTATAAATTTCGATTCCGTCAATGAAATATTTTCAAACGTGCGGGGGATATACTTGATTACTATATCTTTCGAATGCCATGTACTAAATAAGTAGACAAAAAAAATTTGTTTGTAGAGATAGGACCAAACCCGTGGGTGTTTGCTGGTAGCCTCATGAAACGTGTCATGAAACTTCAAATTGCAATTTCTCTCGAATCCCTCGATGGATCATTTTGAAATTCACTGAGAAGATGCTTGGATACTGAATCTTTCGAATGCCGTATGACAAATTTATGGTCATTTTTGCCTTTCTCATATAGAAAGGTTATGCAATCACTCTGAAAAACGTCAACCTAATCCCGGCCCGGAGGGCCGAGTGTCATATCCCATTCGACTCAGTTCGTCGAGATCGGAAAAAGTCTGTATGTGTGTGTATGTATGTATGTGTGTGTGTATGTGTGTGTGTATGTGTGTGTGTGTGTGTGTATGTATGTGCGTATGTGTCAAATAATGTCACTCATTTTTCTCAGAGATGGCTGGACCGATTTGCCCAAACTTAGTCTCAAATGAAAGGTGCAACCTTCCCATCGGCTGCTATTGAATTTTGGATCGATCGGAATTCTGGTTCCGGAATTACGGGTTTCAGAGTGCGGCCACACAGAAATTTCTCATATAAACTATAGGAAAAATTAAAAATAGAATTTTTATTTTTGATGCTAAATGTGTTCAAGGTGCATGAAACGTCGAGATTTGATGCAAACTCGAAAAAAAAATTTGACTACGATTCACTTTTTTGGATTTTGGCACATTTTTGCCTTTCTCATATAGAAAGGTTATGCAATCACTCTGAAAAACGTCAACCTAATCCTGGCCAAATTTTTTTTCGACTCTCATAAGGTTTCTGGATTTTAACAGGGGCGTAGTTGATTGTTTACGGAGAGGGGTTACACCCCCCCTCTACTGTTCACTTCCCTCCTTTAAAAATCTCCTTAAATCACCCCTCAGACCACCACCCCATCCAGCCCTCATACCCCTCCCTTTCAACCTCATCATCTTTAAATCACCACTATATCACAAAGCATACCAATTTAAGCTCGGGAGTAGGCTTCGCAGTACCGACCCTTTTTGGCGAGAACCGGTACTACGGTACTAAAGCTCTCAGTACCGGTAGTACCGGTAAAGTACCGGTACTCGAATATTTTTTTAAAAAAATCGAAAAAAGTGTCAAACTGAAATTGAATGCTCAAACCGAAAACCTTATTCTCAGATGATTAATTTGTGCTGATCAAAAAAGTATATTTATTGTTTTCAATTGCACCTGCTTTTATTTCGAAATTTAGGCTACTTTGAAATCAATAACTGCTACGCGGTGCGACTTTCGTCGACTTCAACAGATGGTATATATAAGAAACCCTATTAACAATCGTAAACCAAAGCGAGAATGGCAGTGAATCCGTGCAGGTTGCACGCATTTCATCTCTTGCTTTTCTGTAAATTGGTTTCGACCTTTATGCCGTTTGTCTACTATTCTCTAATGCAGAACAATGCTCCTTGCTTTTCTGTAAACTATGGAGTTGTGCTGAATTTTCCGATCACTAGAAATAACAAATTGCCACATTTGAAGCAGTTCACCAAGTCTAAAATTTTTTAGCTTCTAAATCGCTGTTCGTTCTTTTATAGATAAAGGTTTAAGAGCAAACCAAATACCGACATGACATAGACCATAGTCTTATTACGCGCCACCCAGTGAATAATGGAAAACAATCAGAATGTTGCTAATAAAAAAAATCATAGAAAATTTTACGTCTCTAACGTGTGTGAATATTTTGAAATTTAGTAAAAGATCGTTAAAATTTATTTTCGACAACATAGTGCAGGAATTTAAACAAGCCGTTCAGTACAACGGGTGCTAGTAATGTTTAACTTCTAGAACTATTATGATGATGGCCCCACCTGATTTCCCCACAAAGGTATTAGCTCAACGATTTATTTAGAAGATATTTAATATAATTAACTCATTTTGCAGTCATTTTCAAATAGGTCCACCTAGAGAGTCCACACATTTTCCATGAAAATATTGCATGGTACCGAAAATACCGGTACTGGCTTTTGTTCAGTACCGGTATTACGGTACCAAAAATGGGTCGGTATTCCCGGGATTTTCGGTACCGGTATTACCGGTACCACAACCCTACTCGGGAGTCGTTCGTTCATGGGACTTTCGCCCTCCTCACATACCCACCCCCGCATGACAAAATGAGTTAGCAAGCAGATAACATTGATCTAATGCTGATTAGGCTAATGGAGTATTATATTTTTTTATTTCAAGTGTTTCACCGTCAACTCAAGTTCGTGGCTGGCATGCCATTGTGTATAAGTGCAAAGTGTACTAAGAATGTAATGGACATTTCCACAATAATGTTGAACATAAAAAGCCTCCGTGCAATAGTTTAGAGAAATGAGAAAGGCACAATTGCACCGCTAGGTGGATTAAAACAGGTTTTTTTTTGTTAATAACGGTTTTAGGAACACCGTGGTAGTAACATGAAATAGAATGCTTGAATCCTTGAAAATGTGCTAGATGAATATTTGATATGTAGTGTATATGTTTGGTCTGGTAGTTTAACTTAAACCCATGCTTTTTTGACAGAATGGTTTATCCAGTTTAAAATTTCTAAATATTTGATTTTCAAATGTCTTGGTTCAGTAGTTTGGTCAAGTTCGAGAACTGCTGTTTTTTGTTTCAAAAGAATATATCATTGATACATTAAAATAATGCAAATCATATTTGGATGTCCTTTTATTTGCATGAGCCACTGACTTATATATTAAAAAAATCTTGTAGATTTAGTATCAGTTTTCTCCAATCGTCGTAAGTCCTTACTTAATTTCAAAAAACTACCGGTACTTTTGAGTGCACGCAGATATATGAAAATATAGGATATATGAAAATATGGAAGAAATAACTAATCCTTGGGAAGTCATGTACAACGTTCTCAAATTTAAGCGAAATCGTCTGAGAGCTGTGCACGGTCGCCTGAATGTAGCCTGAAACTAGTCAAAATGTAATTTTATTTATGCATTGCATTATTTTGTACTCAAAGAACTCTATGTCTAAAATGATTACAAATTTGATTTGCTACAAATGTCAAAACAAAAATATTTTCGATGTAATTTTGATGTGATTTTCCAATCGGGATAAGAGTTGATTCGAAGTAAATCGTTCCTCCATTCCAATTATTATGACACTATTTTTAAATAAGCTTCCGGTTGCGAATCTGATTGCATTTTTTTTTTCTCACAACTCACCTAGCACGTCCAGCAGAAAACACACGAGGCCTGCCTGCGTTTTTTTTTTTACAGAATGTCAAGCTAATTGCTTTGGGTGGAGAAAATTGTGATCGGAGCTAGTTGCAAATAAGTATTCATCGCAAAAAAACAGGACTACACTGGCTTCATCGCTCCTGACTGTACACGGCGTAATTTATTCATGACATTCGTACTGGGTATTACGACCGCTGTTGACATTTTTCGCTTTCGCCTGGTGGTCAGCTGTAATATCAAACCAAACCACTCTGCGTGTTCGTTCCGGCAAAGGATCTTTTTTTTGCACGAATACAAATTGAGTGAATAGAGTGAAATAATTTATTTCTAATCAAAAAATCCATTATATTGATGTGTATGCTGTTCCATACCGCACGCAATGAGTGGGTTTTGGGAGAATCCAGTTGATCAAGCACAATTTCAATTTGATAGCATCCAATCTGGTGAATGGAGATGCTAAAATTAGTTGGAGAAGAATGGGGCATTGTTCTGTAGGCACTTTACAGCGGTGAAATGTGGTGGCATAACAATTAGGTTGACACCTTCAAATATTTAATGAACTTTGCAGTTCACATATCCCAAGTAACAATTAAAATTCCTCGGGGATTTATCATTGTTTTATCCTGGTTTTATGAAGGAATCCTTGAAACCGGTGCTTTTATTATGATTTTATGCAGCTATCATTTCATTTGTTCCTGAATTTCACTATAAAACTATGTTATAACTTCCGCGATAAAGCTTTAAGTTACAAGTTTATATAGGGTGATGAGCCTATTTTGGCACCATTAGGGAGAGGGTCGCACTATTTTTTGTACAACTTTAAAAGAAGCCATATTATCTATAACCTTTCTCAGCATAAAGTATCAGTGTACTGTTTCTTAAACATCTATATAATGCTTATTTAGCAGAATTGCCTCAATTTTCAGCATAAATGAAAATAAATGTTCCATTCTGTGCATCTATTCCCACCTCAACGATCCAATTATCGCCTCATGGGTGTGCCAATTTCCACCTCATCGAAAAACAATTTAGTTGAAACGCAATGCCTCATATTCCATTTGCGTCGATTCTAACTAGCTATCCAGATCATGGACGCCAACGTGTGATTTGTAAAACGAATCATTCTGCTTTTTTCAGCCGATCAAAACAAACGTAAACATCACGCACATCAATGAAACTCATCAGCTGTTAGTAGAAGAGCGCCCAGAATTGCGCACGCAGAAAAAACCATTCGAAGGTTAGCAACTGGAATGACAAGTTTCACATCACACATTGCTTTCTCACGATCCGAATTGTATGTGCAGATGAAAATAAAATATCTGCAATCAACAATTAGTTGAATAACTTGAAGTAATTGATTACTTATACCTGAAATTGCACTACATTATATTTATAAGTTCATGTTTTGGTTTGGCCGCACTGGTGATTCTTTTCTGTATGATGGATACAAAAAGTTGGTTTTGATTGTGGTAGTGTATCAGCAAAACATGCCAGTAATAGGAACCCCCGTATTTAGTTTTATCCTATTATAACACTAGGCCTATTCTAGTGTTTGACGAGTGATTTTAAAGTGAAATTATCGTAAAAAGATTCTCCAGCTAAAATAAAGGTATGTATCAGTGCAATGTTTAGTATATTTGTGCTGGAATAACGAGATATGAGGCGGTAAATGCTGGCTCGTAAGTGTTTATTTTGCTAAGCGCCGTTGCATCCAGTTGCGGTTCACTACGTGAGTGAGGCGGATTAGTAGATATTTCTATAAGGTGATTTTGTTTTAATTAAAAGTTGGATTTAGAGGATAGTTCTAAATACATATGTGCACAACAAATAAAGAACATAACTTGAGCTTATTTTTTCTCACCTGCTTTAGCCAAATCGATAGTGTCATTATCTCATATGCTTGGTTCGAAACCAAGGGGTACGAAATAGGGTAACAATAGGCTCTACTGCCATAATAGGCACATCACCCTAGTGGTTGTGAAATGGTTCTATATACTTTGTTAAAAATGGAATAAAACTAACATACAACAAGAAATTAAGTTATAGGACAGTTTTATCGTAGATTATTGCACGCATTCAGGTTTTGTAATGTCTATATTTACACCTCTTTAAAATAATTACTCTTATGAAAGGCTAATACTAAGGAGTTATAAAATGGTCTTTAGAAGCTCGAATCTTTGTTTACTTGCATGTAATATAGTAACTGTAGCGCAAATAAGTTACTTCAAAAATACCATTCGGAAATGGAATTTTCCCTCAATTTCTTTTGACCCAAAGCAGAAGACGAATCAAGACAGGATCATTTCGTCTTTGCAGGTTAATAACTCATTAGAATTTCTGAACAACCGCTGACAGGAGGATTGGTTTGTTTTTCTCGTTTATCCAGGATAATTATCAAGATAGTAAATAAAGGTTAAAACCTTTTTTGTGCGTACTGATGCAGTTGTCAATCACGAGAAGCTCATTAATCATTAATTGTGTTATTTTTAAAACGATTTACGATTTGGTGACTTATGTTGATGCTAGAAAACACATTAAACAAAATAACATTCGTATGAAAAATAAGTAAATATCGAAATTAGATCATTTGTGAAAATTATGTCATTATTGATAATTAAATGAAAGCTAGTAGTTGATTCAAAGGGCATGGTAATTTTTAATATTGAAAGGAGCAACGTAATAAATGTACTTTCATTATTTGTAGGTGTGATGAAGAACTTACAGTGGCTATATTACCTGTTAGGGTTGCAATGATTTGTTTTTTGACTGTTTACAAAAATTGACTTTGCGAACAAAAACAGCCGTTGCAACAATTTTAAGAACCACCTCTCGCATTATATTACAAAAAGAAAGTCCATCTCTGGGAGTGGGCGTAGCGTATTGGTAAATCGATTGCCTTGTACGCAGCGCACCTGGGTTCGAGTCCCGACCCCCGCACATAGGGTTAGAAATTTTTCCTAAGAGATTTTTCTAACCCGAAGAGGCGAATGACCTTAAGGTTAAAACCTCTATAATTGAAATAAAAAAAGTCCATCTGCGTTTTAGTACTATAAACAATAAGCTCATACAAATGCATTTCGGTCTAGGGTCAGATCACTCTAGAAACACTGACGGTAAGATGTAAACACGCTATAGAGATGGCGAGTATTCAGTGTGTTTATTTTAAACTATTGCGCTACTCAAATTTGAAAACCGCACCGTTACATAGTAAAAACCCCCACCTTTCATTTATCATCGTGGACAAAGTCACTGTCAAAATAATCAAAACCAGCAAGCTGTGATTTAGTCCAGCATAAAACTTGTCACTCTCAACATAGATGCAGAAGTGCAATGATAAATACGCTTGCTATATGAATTGCTCAGTTATGACCGTTTTAGAAGGAATTGTCTTATGAAAGAATTATTCAAGTATACCAAGTTTTATTAACAAAAATGTCGCCTTGAAGCAAAAATAGCAAAATGCAAAGTAAAATTTCTCAAATATACGCCTTCTTGTTCGTATGAAGGGTGGAATCAAACATTTTGAGACATTTTTTGAAAGAATCTGCACTTTTTAACAAAACCTTTAACATTTTTTTTCCAAAACTTGGTTAAGTGTTATTTCAATATTTGCAGAAAAATATTACCGAATGCTTTTTTTAGTAGAGTTCATGGGGCGCATTTATTTTGCGTTGCTCTTTCATGATGTTTTACCATAAATGCTTAACGCATGCTTTCAAACACGCATGGATGTGTTATGAACAATAATAAAGTTCTTTTATTTACTATTCTGAAAAAATGTATTCCTTACAATATGACATTTTGTTCGATGATTGGCATCACGCGATGTCAAGGAATAAAACCACGATAAAATTTTATTGAATACAACTAATCAGCGAAAAAACTCAGGTTAAAACTGAAAGTTCTAACATGGATAGCATAAGAAGTTTTATGGACTTCTTCAGGAAGACTTTACACAGTTTTATGATGGTTTAATAGCGCTCATATAGTGGTTTTCCACACTGCTAGGTCAGGAGAAGGTTTTATGCTGTTGGTTTAATATCACACCCAAAGAGTAGAATAGAACTGTAATAAAACAATTACTCCTATGATAGTTTGCATAACAAGTTCTACTGATTACAATAAAACTGGGCCAATTTGTCATAACATGGGTTTATAGCAGCCTGTAGGAAGTATTTAAGATCATAAGGTTAGCATTGGGGGGTTTTAAATATTAGTTTTATTAAACACTATAAAACTTCAATATAACCAAAATTGATATTTGGGATTTCGAGGCGACAAACCATTCATGCTGAGCTAGTTCTAGTTCTTCAGGTAACACGACCATTATTGGAATTCGACGAGTAGATGATTCACGGTTTCTAAACTATACTAAGCTAAAATCGTAGTTTTTCGACAAAGAAAGGACATCCCTAGCAACTACAATATACAAGGCATTTCCTTAAAATTGCTACTAAAGGTAACCCGACCAGAAGGAAATAACACAATTATAACTCATGCTGATATTTTGTTATGAAAAAATTCCTATCAAATTATGTTATAAAGTAGAAACCGTTAGGTGTTAAAATAACAAAAATTCTAACAAAAAAATCTACGAATATCACATTTATAACAAATGTTGATAGCAATATAACACGATCATAACAACTTGAGATAGCATAACTGACCCCAACATAGCTTGTATTACTTATTGTATAATATCAATGATTTTAGCGTGCACGTCTAAAAATAGAATATGAGAAAAATATAGCATACATTAGGGCGCTTTTCGCTTTGAAGAAAAAAGCTTCATGCAGCAAAAGCTTTTATAGCATTGCCATATGATTGCATACCTGCTGGGTAATTGTTATTGTGAGTATATGACAAGCAGATTATTATTTGTCGATATTGCCGCTTTGAACCTGGGCATTCTGAGTTTGATGGGGAAGTTTCCTGCATGAACCAACGACGTTGTTTTCGACTGAGGTTTAATGTTAGCATAATATTCCACGCATCCATCAAGGGCAAAACGATTATAGATGCAGGAGACGTTTCCAGAACGCACACATTGAACCTTGCCCAAGCCTAAGTGCTGTTTGTTTTCCTGGTGTCAGACGCTTTGTTTTTATTCAGTTTCACTCACTAATACAGCTGTCTGTATGACGATAGACTGAATAGATTTATAATATCTTTTCAGATTAGAAAGAGGGGCTATTTTTAGATTCTAAATAGTGCGCTTTGGCGCTTCTCTTGTACGTTAACATGTTTTACATGGTTTTTAGAAATAATGTCGATGCGACATGGTAATATTGAGAGGATATTTTACGTAAATTATTTTACAAAGAATACAACAAATCTTATTTAGGATTCCGCATAGATTCAAAGCAACAAATGAGTTTTAAGGTTTCAAAATAAGTCTCTTTTGGGGATTTGTTATTGGCATTTTTGAAATGAGGAAGACTAAACAAACCAGTACAATTTGATTTCAATTCGCGTTTCTTTATTTCATTTGAATTGCTTGATACTTCCTGCATATTCTTCGATATAAATTTTATAGGAAAATTATTGTTAACATTTAAATCATACGCCTCCTACTCGAAGTTATGTGTCAGCAGAGTATCTCAGAAAATAGGAAATGTCATCTCTTAATCCAACTGCAACCAAGTATGTCAATCAAACACCTCACCGACAAGTTCTCCGACCACTTGCATCTAAAACTTGTCTGTACTCAAAATGCGGAATTTTCAAAATCCAAATAAAAAATCAAAAGCTTCGAAAATTCGCTTTAAAAGTTTAATTACGACGCATAAAAAGAGACTTCAGTGTATAAGCAAATAGACTGTCATTTGTGTAACCGTTAGCATTCAAAGATAATTGTGAAAGAATATAACTTACTGTAACATCATCGTTGTATGCGTATATTAATATCATATTATTAATCCAATGATAGCACCAGAAGATATAATCTTGATATAAGTTTTCTTGCATTCCTGATCGGTATATCATAAAGATAACACAGAGAGTAAT
Organism: Topomyia yanbarensis; assembly: GCF_030247195.1. Taxonomy (NCBI): domain Eukaryota; kingdom Metazoa; phylum Arthropoda; class Insecta; order Diptera; family Culicidae; genus Topomyia; species Topomyia yanbarensis. The sequence continues at coordinate 367,026,897 of NC_080671.1, read as the reverse complement.
AAATATCAACATGAGATATAACTTTGATAGTTTTCTGTTATGATGTTCTGATCGGGAAGCGCTTGGTAGTTAACTATTTTAGCTTCCTGTACAATCTACCAAGCGTTCTCTTGCTGATGGTTTTTCACGAGGGTCACTTGGTATTTGAATAGTTGATAAATATTTCCATAATAAAATGGTTGATGTTAAGAAGGAACAGTACTCAAATGGTTCGCATTCATCAATAAGGGCGCTAAAATATTGTTTATCTACATAAAAGAAGAAAAAGTTAACAAACGGCAAGCGCTCTCGGCGACAGTTTGTGTTCAATTCGAATTTAAGAAGAAAAAACTCCAAAAATATCACTCTGTCGTTCCCAGAGGAACGCTCTTATATAAGTCAATGCCAAGGGAATCTAATTTGATTCGTGCCTCAAAAGTCCAATCATTTCACGTGAAGTATGCTTTCGTGTCAAAATGAGGGCAACCCACTAACCAATTCCCTTTGCTGCATGTAATTGCACGACCCGTTCGCTGTGTACTTGTACCTTCTTCCCAGTTCTCGTTATTTCAATTGTGTTCATTGCGTAGCTTTTTTTTCTGTCATTTTCATACTTGCTTACAAAAAAATTCTAATGCATGAGGAATCAGAAATAGGGTATTGCTTTACTACCTTCTTAAACGATTGTTAGTGTCTTCTACGAAGGTTGTATAATAAGAGCGTATTTCTTTGGAAAAATATCAAGGCATTTGCCATGCTGCCACGAGAAGGTTGAAGTTTACTAGATTGGAAGAGCGGTTACTCTCACTGAATCGGGTAATTACACTTTTGATGTTTTAATGGAACCGAAATGAATGAAGATTTTTTCGACAGCTATTGCAGTTTTTTCCCAAACCTTTGATAAATTTTGATTTGAGTGCTCTTTCGTGTACCTTCGTTTTTCTATGTTTTAGCTGAACAATCGACCCACGAAGTTCTGTCTTGCTCAAAAATAGCATCTCCAAAGCTGGCTCTTATTCTTATTTACAACGTAAGACTCTGCCTAATGTTGACAATAAAACCAATCATGTCTACCGGTGTAATGTATAACGGTGATTTTAAATTTTATGTTCACTGAGATATCTGCAGTGTTCTCGTTGCTAATAAAATCCGCTCTTGGTTCTGAAGGTCTTTAAATATGCTGTGTATATTGGTAGGTAAACTTTCGCGGATGTTTTGTCAGCGGATGTTGAAACTTGAGCAAAGGCTGAAAGTTTAGCAGAAAAATCCCAAACAAACGAATCCTTCGAGCTCAGTAATTGCTTTAGTGTGTATTTCGACACCTGGCACGTGGCAGGTGATTTTGTTTTGTAGGCCGCACTCCTTATAATTCCAATCGAAGAGAATAGAAAGAATGCGTTGTGTTCAGATTTAAAGCTATGACAGCTTCTTTCTAACCTTTAAAATATCTTTGGGGTTGCTAAAATAACTTCACGATAGAATAAATGTGTGTTGTCGGTATAGTAGTCAATTTATTACTAAAATATAAAATCAGAATCGATCATATGTGTAGCTACTGTGTGGTATAATACAGCATGAGTCCTTAAGGTTGCCCAGAGAATGCGTAAAATTCGCAAACGAAAAAAGCAGTTTTTTTCCACACCGTATGTCAGATCTTCATAAAAATCAATCAGCGTATGTAGAATGTTGTTACTGTACTGCTGATTGATTTTTATGAAGATCTGACATACGGTGTGGAAAAAAAACTGCTTTTTTCGTTTGCGAATTTTACGCATTCTCTGTGCAACCTTAACACACAGGATAGGATTCGATGTGTGACCATCAGGGTGCCGCCACACTGCTCCCCCTTCACCAAAATCTGCGGGAAATCTTAACGTGCCGTCCAGCTCTAATCTTGTATGGCGATGGTTCGGTGTCATTTCGACTATTTGATGGAGACGCTGCATTCTTTGTAGGCTGCATGGACAACTGGGTGGTTTCGATGTGTGCTGCTTTAAAACGATCGACGGAGATGGCCTGTTTCCTGTTCGTGATGTCAATGACAAACACCTTCTTATTGCGTCGTAATACTCTGTAGGGGCCTTCGTACGATGGTGTTAGGGATGGTTAGCTTGCACCAACTCTGACAAAAACGTGTGAGCAAACAGCTAATTCCTTCTGGATGTAGGGTTGATGCTTGGAGTGGTTGCTCATGTGTCGGTCGAATTTTGGGCATGATCTTCTTGACATCCAACTCGCGTTTTAGGTGTATGGTGGGAGCTTCTGCGAAGAACTCACAAGGCAAACGAACTGTCGTCCCGTAAGAAGCTTCGGCCAACGAAGCTTGCAATTCTTCTGTCCGAGAGGATCTCATTCCCAGAAGAACGATAGGTAGCGATTCTGTCCACTTGTGAGTGACACATAATCGCGGTCTTTAGCTGTCGATGTGTTCTCTCTATTTACCCGTTGGCTTGCGGGTGATAATGAGTCGTCTTTAGGTGTGTGATGCTAAACACTCAGGTCAACTCTCGAAATAAATCGGACTCAAATTGTTGTCTGAGATCGGTGGTGATTTGGATGAGTACTCCGATGCGCGCTACCCAACCACTAATGAAAGCTCGGACTACTGTGGCTGCAGTCATATTTGCGATGGAGATGACTTCTGGCCAGGCATTGTAATTCTCTCTCACTCACGCGAGAAGGAGCTTATCCGATGTCCAACTTTTCCGAGATAAGATGAGTCGCAAAATTCTCCGTCTCCACAAATACCGTGAGAATGATTTTCCGGATAAAATTTATTTGACTTTTTCCTTCTCACCGGAGAAGGTGATAAAATTTTAATTTCGTGGAAATCAATAAAAACTTCAAAAAATACACTTAATTACAAAGAAAAACGGGAAAGAAATATGATAGACTTGTTTTTTCGTGTTTTGGAATAACGACAGGAAAGCAGCGAACGAAAAAAGGATACCGTGATAAACTCATTCACTCATTCTCCAGCTGTTTTATTTATCCGGAGAAATAACACGTTGTATTTATCCGGAGAAGTTGTGTGAGTGCCGATAACTTTTCGTGTGAAAATGTGAGTTTTTATTGTCGCAGTAGCAAACTATCCGGGCGCATTTACTCATGAGCGATAAATGCAATGCCTGCTTCTGGCCAACAAGAGATTTTGTCTATTAGTGTTAGGCAGTATACGAACCCATGAGCTGGTGGATGGGGCCCGATCAAGTCCATGTGCACATGAGCGAATCTCTCGCTTGGGGTGGTGATCTGCAGTATTGTTGATTTATTGTTCCCGTGTACTTTTGATATTTGTCACGGGATGCAATGGATAACGGAGTTCTTGCAATCCTACCGGAGAGATGGCCAGTGCGTAAATTTACGATGATCGTAGCTCGAATGTCTCTAGGGACGAATGGTCTGATCACTGTGGTTGATATGTCGCAATGCATAGACGAGGAAGACAGTGGAGATTTAAGCGCCTTGAGAACCAAGCCTGGTGGTGGTGATTTCAAATACTGATGTAGCTCATGCTCGTTGGTGCCGCTTTGCCTTGAGAGCGAAGTCGATGGTGGTTGTGATCGATGTAATGCGGCTCAGCATATCAGGAACCTAGTTAGCTTTGCCGAGAACATGGTTAATGTCGGTAGTGAACTCGCTGATATAGATGAGATGACGTTGCTGTGTTGGTGTCGCTCAGTCTGAGCGCTGCAGGAAAGCGGTAACCAGAGGCTTATGGTCTGTATAGATACAGAATCCTTCACCGGTTATCATACCTTTAAAGTATTTGACCGCCGTATGCATAGCCAGAAGTTCTGGGTCGTAGGTGCCGGCTCTTTGCTTGGCATCACTTAGTTTGCGAGAGAAGAAAATCAACGGTAGTAGTCCATTGTCGTCGAATTGGTGCAGAACGGCGCCTATCGCAGTACCAGAGACATCGACTTCAAGCGCCAGTTTTGGTTCTTGAGGTGGATATGCCAGCAGAGCTGCATTTCCAAGGTCGTTTTTGCATTATTTAAATGTCTGGTTTGTAGATTAGCCCCATTGCCCAGTGATTTTTTTTGGTCAAAAACCTGCGAAAAATTATTCACGCGAAAACGGTAAAGGGTACAGCAATGATGTCTGTTAGGATTTTTAAGAAGATTCAAGACCTTTAGTTTGATGATACAGTTATGGTGATTAATTCCCCTTGAAGTAAGATATTTGGAACAAAATTTTTCAAAGTGCGACATATAGAATGAAGTCTTCAGAAAGGTTGTATAACTCGTTTTTATGAACATCTCTATTTATAATACACTCGATATTATTGATTATCTTTAATGTCGTAGATAGTGCTTAAGCATGTTCGAAAAAGTTGTTCGTCTTGTTAAGATAATACCTTTCTAGAAAAGATCATTGGTCTATATCTTGCGACTTAGAAGTTATTGGGTAATTTTTGGTAAAATTTGCAACAGTTATGAAAACAATATCTTTTAAACGGGAAAAAACAGGCAGCCATATCTAGTTACCATGTGAAATGCTACATAAAAACCATAAAACTCAAAACAGTTTACTTGTCTCTCGTTGTCTCCAGTAGAGTTACATATGATTTGAAAAAACTATTGTTTTTTTAAAATGTCCAATATCTTCGAAAATACTCCATATATGAAAAATTATGCGATATTAAAAATTGCGTATGTTGATGATTGAAATAACTTCGTAGAATGTGTGAAACCCGTACGAATGATTATTGAAAAGAAAATTTGAAAAGTATTTTTTTGGGTCATCCAAATATAACGAGCTATAATTTATTAAGCATTATAAGAAAAGACTTCATGTATTAAGAAAAAATATTCATGAAAGCAATCTCCACAACTCTTCTAAAGACATTAGCTCATTTTTGTGCCGAAAAAATTGAGTTGGAAAATCTCACTTGTAGGAGGAAAATCATAGCAGCAAATGACAGACCTAGCAATTTTTGATAAGTAGTCCGAAAACACTATTCACGTAAACCCAGTCGTTTCTACGCTAACAACCAATCACCATTTGAAACACTATATTTTTAAAAACTTACAAAATAATTTAGAAATACACGAGATAAACCGTTTTCGTAATATAGAAAGTTGTCCATTTTGATAATTCAAATCTTTTTACAGAACATACCAAACTTATCAGAATAACATTTAAAATGAACTTGCTTTAAAGGGTTCATCCACAAACAACCAGCAATAATGTTGAAGATTTTAAAAATGAAGACTGTGTCTTCAGCAAAGTTGTTGACAAAAGCTTGCTCTATAACTTTGCCGAAGACATAATTTTAATATTTGCACTTGCAAGAAAGTTGGTAAATATATATCTCACTTTTAGGAAGATTAATCATCAAAATAACAACACTATGTGAAAGGGCTTCTAATGCTCACAAATTCCTCCGAAGACATTGGCCCAAATCTAACGATTTAGGCGTAATTAATAGAGCGTACGATTTAGTCGAAAAAAATCACTGTACATTGGAGCGGTATTCGGTCGTTTTTGCGTTCCCATGGATCATATTCTGTAGGATTTGTTGATGTTTTGCAGCGTGCCGAATGAATCGTCTATAAATGTTTATAGTTCCGAGGAAACCCTTCAGCTGTATTACTGTGGCAGGTCGGGGAAAATTCAGCACGCCTTTTTTAGGAGTTGGTCGAATGCCGTCGGCGCTGATCAGGTGTCCTGCGAATCCCTCTTTCGACAGTCCGATCTGACGCTTGCTTGGATTGATGATCAACCTGTCAGTGAGTTTGGAGATTACCCACCGAAATTGAAAAAGACTGTTGATCCCCAGTTTTGCGTTAACACAGTTCTAAGTTGAAACTTGGAAAACTAAAAAAGTTTTAAATATTGTTTACCTGAAGTATTTTTTTTCGATATTATGGAATGTTCGTGAGCATTCTGAATTGAAATAATATTTTGAAATACATTCTATAAATAAATTGCAAATTGAATGGATTTTTAAAATGTGTTTAATGGTTTTGGATAGAAGATCTTTTACTGTTATCTATTGATTGGGATAGTGTACCTTGACACGGTGCCGGAGAGTGGTCTTCTGGCGCCCCTGGTGGCGTCTCAGTTTCTCGCCCTTTTGTTGTTTACTTTGGCTTTCTTTTTTTAATTAGAGTTGATATTTTTTAGTATATACTTGGAAATGGCACACTTTTTTATTTCGATTGTACAAGTTTCAACCTTAGAGTCACTCACCTCTTTTTCGGTTTAGAAAAATTCTCTTTTTAGAGCAATCTCTAAATGAGCGGGGTAGGGAATCGAATCCAGTTGGGTTCTTGATTATTGTGCATATCGTTAGATTTGAATTCTCAGTTCAAGTTCCGTCACGACATTCCAGTTATGTCCCACCTATCTTTTTGCACATGCGAATGAAACAAAGGAGCTTTTGTGATCTGTTGCTGATCAGACAATCTGCTTGCATCACTTCTGACTTGTCTTTCTGTTTATTATAGTTCGCGTAATTTCTGTCTCTTCTTCGTATTCTTAACATTTTCATTTTGCGCCGGGATCTGGCTCGTGAATGTATGACTTTCCTTACAAAACCCAGGTAATAGTAGAATAGATGTCGAACGAAATTCGCCATTAAAGACTCCGACTTTTTACCATATACCTTCTTTCGGATCTAAAATAATCTATTATTTTTTTCAAAGATATAAAATAAAACTGACCAAAAGATATCCAACCGGGACAGATATCTTGACAGTTTACCCAGATATGTTCAGAATTGTGATACATATTCGGTTTAAAGCAAGTAAATGTTCTTGCTGGCGACATATCTTTTATGAGGAACTATTGCGTCTAGATGCCCGCTGTTAAAGTTGAGATCGATAGTGAGGCCATCGATTCGAGTTTATCATGCGCAGATCTAGTGAAGCACAGAGTTGGCTGTTTTAAAGACCGTTTGTCCCAGTGAGCGAAGATTTTGAATGGCAGCCGTAGTTGATGAAGCTAAATTGTGTGTCGCTTCAAACTTGTATCGGGTGAACTTCGGCAGAACTGTTTTGGATTTAATTATGACATCTACGACAAGTACCGCCTACCTAAAACATCAAATGGCATGTCCAACATCAAATTGCAACAATGAAAAAAACGCTATAGAAAATAACCCATTGGGTATTTTCTTTCGAAAATGTGGGTAGAAGTAGTTTAGAGTGTATTATTTACACTGTATTTTATCACTGTTAATTTTTCGAAAATTGAAAAAAAAATGGCATCACCCGAAAAGCAACGTCGCGAGTCGATTTTGCTCAACCCCCGAACGCACCGAAACTAAGGCTCACTGAAAAATACTGGGCAATTGTGGAGCAGGCACTACGGTAACATCGCAAGGGGATCAAATCTGAGGAAGACATGAAGGGGGTTTCCGCACTGATGAAGCTGCAGCATTTATTCATTTTTTTAATTTATTTTATTCAATTAATCTCATTATTTAATCATTTTATTATTCTATTCATTTGAGTAATTTTTATTAATTTTATTAATTTTACTTGTTTTGTTAATTTTATTACTTTTGATAATTTAATGAATTTTATTCCTTTTCATTCTGCACATATTATGAATTTAATAATATTTATTATTTTTATAAAATTATTATTTTTTTTAAATTTAATGTGTTTTCTTGTTTATTGCATTAATTTATTTAATTTTTCGAGATTTTATTCGTGCAGAACTAGAAGCTTTGATCATCCCATCTCTAGTCGGGAGCATGAGTTCTGCAAACTAATGATGGATTCAATAGTGATATGTGAATGAATTGTCTCATCTCACTGATAGGTGTATTAAGTTGGTTTTTCCTGTTGTATGTACATGCTTCTGGATACCGTCACTTCTTAATTCAGTTTAGTTTTGTGGTTCCGTTCTGGTTCTTGGGTCTTCATCAGCTTCCAAGTCTTACGTCGGAATTAAACAGGAACATCCGGAAATGTGTATACTCGAGCACCCTTGTTTCTTCAGCTTCCAACATCAATGCACACAAATGGTTATACCAAGGCAAACGTTAGCTGATTACATGAGCAAGAATAATTAATTCGCACCGAGCCATGTTTTAGTGTTGACTAGCAGCAAACTTATGTTCATTCAACACTGTCGGCTATGTTTACCTTACTCGTTATGTACAATTAATGAATCACAAAAAGTCGATCGAATCGCATACGCATAGAACGCGGAAACATCTGCCTTCGACCCGGGTCGCCGCACTACCGTTTCCCTTCCCAGCTAGAAGTACAGAGCTCCCACGGGTATAACAATCGTCGTTATCGCATAAAAACTTCCGTCGTTGTTCCTCGTTCACGTCAAGCCCTAGCTGTCAGGCCAGAAGCAATGGCAGCGTCAAAACCAGAGCACGGATTCGAGCCACGCCACAGCCTATGTATATGTAACAGGCTCTCGCTATGTTGGCTAACAGTCAACGACAGTCATTTGTAACATTTACCATTGACTGCACTGACGGGACGACGGGGATGCTCCGAAGAAATTAGATTCCCCTATTTGTATGCATTGGATATGTGCATCTGCGTCACTGAACGATTCATGGATCCTTTTTGCGATGGTACTACAGTAATTCGCCACCAGGTGCGACAATGGCTGGAGTATGTGTAGGTAGTGGAAATGTCTCACTGCGGGTAATGAGAAGTGTGATGCAATTTACAGATGATGAGGCACATCCCGGTGATTTTCTGAAAGGCATCGTCTGTTCGCGATGACGGCGGTGACGAAGTCAACGATGAGGATTCCTCGATTTTCTTGTTCAGAATTATACTGGCTTTGTTTCGATTTCTGTCTTTAAATTAGCCGTTTTGCATGTGTTGATTTTTATCACAGAACACGGTAAAAGAGAGAAACGATATCTATGCAACTGGAAAACGATCAGATATTGTGGAGTGAATTTGTTAAAAACTTATAATGAGTAATTCTAGTGAGCACTTGATTGTACTTAGCCCAAAATATGCGGGAAATCCGAGAAAATCGATGAATTATTTTTACATCGTTAATGTTACAGAACCCATTGTGTTAGTTAGAAGGTGCCAATTTAGTTTGTTTTGCATTTAAAATGTCTTAAAACAAGCTTTTAAGATATTAAATTCATTTTTGGCACAATGATAAAGTACTTGCAGTTTGGTAAGAGATTCATGCATTACTATCTCCAAAATTAGAACCAATGACATGGGGAACGTCTATCAAATCTATTCTCGTTAATGATCCGACCCAGAACACATTTTAAATGAATGATGAAAAAGTAAAAATTAAATCAACATGCCACAAAGTTGAAACCGTTCCAACAATCGAATGCAAAGAGCAATTGAAAAGGGTTGGAATTGGTGAAGCAATTTGCCCGCTACCTAGGTTTATTTTTCCCTATTCTAAACTATTAAAATATGATTTCTACGGGAACGTACAAGTTTTCGGTAATCAAAGCTTCCATCACTACAGACGGATTTTACGCACGTGTAAATGAAGGATGAAACTGAGCGACAAATTGCATACCATCGAAGCTGAACTAAGACTTAAATCTGTTGTGAAACCAAACATAATCGACATGTGTGTGCTCCAAGCATCCGGCTGTTTATTCATCATCTTCTCTTTTGGGCCACGGTATACTCAATACAAAATTTCACCTCTCTACCCGTTTTCCTGTAAAACACAGCACTCAACAGTTTATTTAACATCCCACTCAACTTTGACGTGTGAACTTTACCATACACTAATAATATACGTACGCTGCTTGGCTATCAACGGGAAAGTTCTAAGCGCTTGTGAGTTGAGTCCTACACAACATCGCAACATCCACAGCAAACCTTAGACGTCTAGTCGATTTGTCAGTAGCTATGATCCTTTGGCAAAATATCTCCATCCAGCTGGCAGACTGTGGCGAAATGTAGTGCTTTTACGTACAATAAAGTATGGCCCGGTTAGAATCGATACTCGTACTTTTATTCGCCGCGGCGTCTTTATTGGGCGATTCTGGATTATGGTGACAATAAAAAAGATACTGTTAAAGTACTGAAAGCTCCAGCGGTAAGATATGTACAACGAATTAGATGATCAACTTTAAGCTACGGGAAAACTAACTGTCCTTGTGAGCGTATTCTCTCATTCATCAGTGGGTTTAGGGTGTTTTTGAGATTCGTGTAGTTATCAAGCAATAATCGAGAAGTTGATCTAAACCTATACCTGACGATTGAACGGGTCAAGTCGGTTGCGATTCAGAGGTTCAAGAAGGTCAGTATAGGATCGGGCTCCAGATGCTATTGCAGCTACCATGATTAGATGCGGAATGAAGGTATAGTACATGAATAATACACTCTACCTCAATCAAGTTTCATGCTTCAGATTCTAACTCGGCCACACTTTAAGTATAAATGCAAACATGGGTGTCGTCGGCAGACTGAAACTACAACGGTGATGTACGTCAACTTTGTGTTTTGATTTATTTTCAATTACTTTCACTTGAGCCAACTCTGAACGGTTGGGAGGAATTTAAACGGTTGCTCAGTTCATTTTTGGATGACTAAAAATCTATTTTGGATGTCTCTGATATATGCTAATCTGAGTTTTATAAGAAGCTTAAATGCTTCGCGTATATTTGTAACAAAAAAGGTATGATATGTAATATGTTCCTTCAGTTTTTGCTTCTGTAATATATGGAAAGAGAGAAATTTTAGCACACGCTTAAGAATATATAGACGGTATGGTGTGATAAGTTGAAAAAGCCAAGGGAAACAAGGAGAAAAACAAAATCCCTCCGATAATCAAAATAAAAAACTTTCGTTTTTCTTCTTTTCAGAGCGGGAAACTAATGCGCCTCTTTATTTATTTATTTATTTATTTGTAATAATAAAAGTCAACATATGGTCTTAACGATAGTTAGTATATTAATAAAATTTAACTGTATTCGCGGTACTGTTGGCTCCATGGTTAGTACAGCGCACAGTGGCACCTCTCCGTATAAAGCTGTGACAAAATCATAAAACTTGGTTAAATGGCTAAAAATTGAGTTTTCAACTATCGCTGGATCACTGAATCCATTTCCGGTTTTGAAATTCCATGATTCCGATAATTTTGATTTTTTATGTATACCCATTTGAACGCGGTTCCGCGCGTCTCCATAATGGTATTTTCAAAAACATGCATAAAAATTTTTTGACGCAAAAATGTGCAAGATGAGGCTCATATGTCTTCAAACTACTTTAAATTTTGAGCTAAAATCATAGTTGCCCGTGGGATGTCATCCCAAAAACTATAAGGGATATAAGGATAAATTACTAATATAACACTCAATTTCTTACTACTACAATTGGCGTAATTCTTGAGATATCGCCTTCGGACAGTAAATGCCCGTGAAGTGCTTAGATGTTCTTATTACGAAGCCCAAGCAGCGATATGCTTTGAAGACAATGTAGCTAATGAGGTGTTTAAAAGTCAATTGCTCGTCAATAAAACCCCAAAATCTTTTTCACAAGACATTCCATTAATCATTTTTCCACCATCTCGACAGGCAAATCGGATGGGAACATTGGTCCGTGTGAAGGTAATAATCGGGAATTTCCAAGGTTCAACATCATTCGATTGATTTGACACCATCCTGCAAAAATTGTCGTTGGAGGAATACAGCGTCCTCTGCACTCCGGATTCTTTAGTAGATCTTTAGCTCGTCAGCGAACGATAGCCGTCGATCTTTCAGGCCAAAATTGTCATCGTTGAAGTACAGTAGAGAAATCAATGGACCGAGATGACTGCTTAGCGGAATGCGGATGAGGCGATGAAATTTTTCGGTAACAAAATCACTTATCTTAACAGGAGGACGGCTGTAGCTGAGCGATAATTGGATCCAGCGATTAACATTGGTACCGAGGCCAATTCTTTCCGTCTTAGCAACATTATATAAGTCGCAGAGAAAGCAGTGTAGATAGCGTCCTTCTGAAGGACGCTGGGTAATTTGTCTGTCCATAAGACGTAAAAGACAGAAAATTAGTAGCCATGGATCGTTTCGGCATGAATCCGTACTGATATATTGCTGTGGTAGGATCCATAGCAACCTTTTTAAATAGTTTGGCTACGGCGCGACCCTTATTAATGTAATTCCATATTAATTGTCATTTTGTTTATCACTTTTCTTACTCGAACCAGTACAATCTCCATAGTCCATAGGTGAAGGCAACCCAGACTTCTTTCTTCGTTCGTTTACATACTTCCACAATATTTTGGGATCAGACTTCAACCTGCGTTAGTAATTGGTATGCCAGTGCTTAACTCTAATTTGCACAACATTAATACAATTATTACGAATCCGTACGTATATGTGATAATACATACCAATACATACGTCGAGTATTGTAAAACTAATACTTAATTTCTCTACTAGAACATCTATTTGAGTTCTTATTTTGAAATTATGTAGGATATTGAACAGGACTTATTTTAAATTTAAAACCTCAAAGTCTGAATTGATTTGAAGAACGTAGAATATTTTGCAATTACACCTAGATGTCTTACATAATGAACTCAGCATTGAAGTTTTGTGGGCCAGGACAGTAAAATCGGTACATCGTAGAATCCAACGACATGTACATCCAATATTATTTCAAAATATAAACTTCTAGATATTTTAATAACGTAAAATAAATTGTTAGTAGAACAAATCGTGACGAAAAGAGGGGATAAGCATTTGTGAAACTAGTGAGAGCATTTAACATTTTGTTCCGTCATAAGTTTATGATATGTAGGGTAAGCGTTAGGTGGGGCAAATTTGACCTAGTAAATGGTTTTGGCTGTAAAATGCTCATTTCACATCAGATCAAGTCGTTATATATACCAAATAAAAGGTTAGGCTTCTTTCTGTGCATAGTATTTTGTTCATATATTGAAAAAAAAAAAAATGAAATACAAGCGCTTTACGAAAAAGTTCGTTTTTGCTTCTTTAAAAATGGTGGAATAAACCAGACCGCCTATGTTCTTGGTTGATTTAGTACAGATATTTGCCAAATTTTATGGTTTTTCTATGATAAAATAATGAATGTTATGTTATTGAATGTTAATGGAAGAAAATGGAATTATATGTCAATCTCGGAATGTCAAAATCACCAGAAGCAGCTCGTAATGATATTCCCATTTGCATCGCAGAAACTGCTCGACGAATACCAGATTAATCTAGGCACTTTGTAAGACTTTAATCAAAGAATCTAAATCCACTTACTTTTTTATGCGATCACTTTAGCAATCAGAAATATCTTTTAGTCAATTATGCATAAAAATCAAATCAAAAGTTGTAAAAACACACTTGTTGTCGTTTGAGCTTCTTAATGTAGACTAATAAAATGCTGTCATGCCACCATTACGGTTATTTTCGATGCTCTACACAACACTGATATTAGTTTGGGTAGGGCTTCCGATTTTCGATAGCAGAGGGGGGTCGGGTTTACCCAGTCGGTTGGATTTGGCCCACCTTACTTTATATCAGGACATTATGGAAAGTGCAGTTTACTCATGTTTGTACATATACGATTCTGTATGACACATAGGTGTCAATATCATGCGTATTATTTGATACCAATTTTTTGTTGACTTATCACTTTACGGAACCTGAAATTATTATTATCAGAATACTTGAATCATTTGGATGAACGAAGTCGAATACTACCCTAGAATAAAATCTCTCAAAGTTCTTCTTTTTATTTATTTTAGAGAGTTCTAACATAGAATTCCTCATATATTATGAAAAAACCCTAGAAAAAATTAGGATCTAGACAGTTTAATAAATTGACCCCGAGAAACTCAAAAATTTCTATTTCGCAAAAAAAAATGAAAAACTTTCACAATTTTCATCCGATTTAAACTGATAAGGGATTATTTTCATTGTTTTTTAGCAGACTTAAAGTTCCACTAGAGGTACGATTTTTAGAATTGCTTTATCATGCCCAAAATATTGACTAAAATTTAAATTTCTTTAAAATGGGGAAAAATTAGGAAAAAAAGACCAAACTTGTAACGAACGTCAGAACCATTAGTCACACCAAACAAAATGTTCAGACGACCAAAAGTACATTCATTCACGTTTAATTCAACATTTTATTTCGTATCGATGTGCTAGAAACGAAGATATATGGATTTTACTAAACGTACTTTTATTTTAAAAATGAAACTCAATTTTTTTAGTATAACTTGAAAACTGTTCTACTGTAGATTTTTTGAACTTCATTTTGGGATTCTGCACACGATTTTATATTGCAAATGACCACCACCTTGTTGAGTTCAGAAATGCTGTAAACTAGTGTAATTGGTTATATGGTCTTATAATTAAATTGAAAAATCAAGTGAACTTTACCGACGCCGAAAAAAGTCAGATGAAAACACCAATGTGCTAAGAAATGGGATGGAAGTACTGACAAGTTTATTGCCACTCAATGTACCCACTTTTTCAAATGATTGTAAACCAACATTCAAAAAATAGTTTTATTACTCATCTTTAGAGCTTTTCGAAATGACGACAATCAATTTCATCTCGTTCGATTAATGTATATTATTTCTATAAATGACTTATTTTTTTATTAAAAAACTGATTATTATATTATTTATTACTGCCTTATTTATTTTAATCATCTTCATTATTGTTCTTATTTTATTCATCTTATTTATTTAATTTATTTCCTTGTTCCATTTGTTTTTGGCTCATTTTCATAATTTAATATATATCCTTTACTTTATTAGTTTTATTCATTAAAATAATTTAATTATTTAAAGCAATTTTATATATTTTATTCTATAAATTTTCTTTCTATTTAAATTAGTCTTGGGGCAAAAATTCTTTGTTTACTTTCTCTTCCGTCGACAAGTCAGCCGTTTTTTGTTTGCTCCGTACCTCTTCACATTATATGCTAGTCGAAAGCAAAGTCTTCCGATATACAGTCGCTGCATGGGCCACCAGCTCCGTCCAAGTAACAAATTTGGTTGGAACGTTGGAACGACTGACACGTGCCAAAGAATCTCCAAAGAAGATGTTAGTGGTGTACATACTTCTGTAACAGTTCTCAGATTGAATGTCAAATTAAATTTGACATGGGATTTTCGAGTTCAGATGCTTTTTGGTTGACCAATGGTCCAACTAGCAGAGGTCCGACCAGAGAACGGTTCAGAAAAAAAGTGTCCAACTAGTGAATCGTAACTCTATACTGAAACAATGTTGAAAAGTTTTCTGATGACACTGTCAAAATCTAAAAAGATAGTAAGCAAGGAGAGTCTTCGACATGTTTGTTTAGAATTATTCGTTTTATTAATTTTATTACATCATCGCGTTTTATTTATTTTATTCTTGCATTCATTTTATTCATATATTCATTTTGTTCGCATGTCCATTTAATTCATACACTCATTTTATTCATTTATTCATTCTATTCACAACTTTATTAATTTGGGTTTATTTGATTCATTTTATACATTTTTTGTTTTTATTCATTCAATATCACTAATTTTATTTATGTGTTTCATGATATTCATTTTATTCTATTGTTTCATATGTTTATTCGTGTTATTTTTGCTATATTATAGTCTTATTACACTTTGTATTCATGTTATTTGTTTCAATGTAAAATTTCATTCGCTTCATTAATTTTTTTGATTTAATTCATTTATTTTATTGCAAAATCTCATTCGTTTCATTCATTTCATTCATTTGATACATTTCATTTTTATTTGTGATTTTATGTTGTTCAGCTGGTTAATTTTTCTTACCTCCTTCATTTGATTCGTCTTGTTATTTTTTGCGTTTTGTTCATATTATTAACCCTACGGCACTCGCGCTAGATTATGTAACACGACAACTTGCGAGTTGTGTTTTGTACAATACAGATAGTCTTCAGAATACCTAGGGATCCGTATCATTTAGAACACTAGTTTCTTCTGCAAACTTGGGCAGTAGATAATGGACTTTCGGATGGACGAATGAATATGACGGAATTCTACCACCAGGCGGAGCTAGCAAACATTATTCTTTTCAATCCATTGTATCTAAAGTGTTTGATTTTTTGGCAGCTATGTGTCTTTGGCAATGGTGTTCTAATGATCAAAACCTACGAGGTGGTATGCGAACTATATTATGCCACTAAGTGGCGCTAGTGACCATGCCATTTTTGGCCTATTGATCTAGAATTCCTGATTTGTTAGCGGGACAGTGTCTTAGATATAGATGCACAAGAGATAAAAACCTACGAAGTGATACACTGAATAGTTCTAGGTAGCGCTAGTGAACATGCACAATGCATTGCACATGCATGATTTTTGAATCTCAAGATTGCGACTATTTAGAAATGCAGTCTTTGCCGGGAGTGTTCATTCAAGAATGTTGAAATTGTGGCACCATACGAAACCTGTGACAGAACGCGCGATGCGTCTTATGAAAATATTTTGGACATTTTTTCGGACGTATTTGGCAACCAAATAAGTAAAAGGAAAGGATACAGGTAAAAATATTTTATTGCATGAAATAGTTATATTCATCTTGCTCTACACAGTATGATAGTATAATTCATGTCATAAGTGAGCTATACGATTTTCGAATCAAATCAGTACGTTGAACAAATTGAAGAACAATTGTGTTTGTATAGTATTATTTCGCATTTAAAAGGGTGGTGTCATTATTTCTATCCATGTCGTAAGGAGCCCCTTTCACCGATCACCATCGTGAATGTTCGAATTGTGTTACAGAAATGATACACAGGAGTTTTACGACTTCCAAATCTTAATTTCTTTGCGTACATATTCAAAAATCATGGATGAAAAAAATAGTTTATTTGAGTAACAACGTCATCTGACAATTTAGTGAACTTATTTTCGGAATATCATCGATTTATACTTTCCCTTGGTGACATTCACTATTTTCGGGTTTAGTTCGAAGAAAACAGAGAGCAACAACCTTCCAAAAAGTCAGGAAACGGAGATACAGTAGGTCGAAAAAATTACATGTTTAAGTTCACTAGCGCCTCCTAGTGGAAGAATCTCATACTATTCGATATACCACCTCGAAGATTTTGATCTCGTGAGCAACTTTGCCAACAGAACTGACTCGCTAAAAAAATCAGGAAATTGAGATACATTGGGTTGAAAAACTTTCTGATGCTCACTAGCGCCGCCTAACGGTAATTTTCTGACCGTTATACCACCTCATAGGTTTTGATTTGCTTAGCAACGTTGTCGAAGATACTGACTTTCTAAATTATCTAGATCTTGAGATATAGAAAGCTGAAAAAATAACATGCTCACTGGCGCCACCTAGCGACAGAATTTTTTTAAACTATTTTATCTTCCATTGACTAGCTGTTGATCTTCTGAACAAGTTTTCCGAAGGAAGTAACCCTCCACATGATCGAGATCGCGCGATATAATGAACAGAATATTGTTTGGTCGAACGTCCCACATCCCGCGTTAACAAAAATCAACCAATAGTTTTATCAAACAATTTCAGATTGTATTGTTGCACTTGAGGTATATCGGTGCACAACAATGATTGCATCTTGTTCAAAACATGTTATCTGAGGAATACATAGTGGTTTGGCATTGATAAATGTCTTTGCACCAAAATGATAACGATAAATCCCAAAGTGTTGTACAAAGTACAACAGCGCGTGTGCTCGAGGGTTAAATATTTAGTTATTTCATTTATTTTATCCATTTTTTCATTTAATTTTTTTTTCGCTCTATGTATTATATTCATTTTGTTCATGTCATTCATTTTAAAATGAATTATTTTCTTTATTTGGTTATATTATTCGATTTATAAATTTTGTTCAGTTACTTCCTTTTGTTCGTTTAATTCATATTGTTCATTTTATTCATTTTGTCTATCTTATTTTTATTCGTTTTGTTCATTAATTTCTTTTAGATAATTTATTACGTTCTTCTAGTTGTGCGCGTATTTTGCATCAATTTAAAAAAAATAAAAAAATATTTTGAGAGAGGGCTACTGGTGCGCACTCTGTGTACTTTGTAGAGCACCTAATGTGCACTAATTGCGCCTAAGTTGCGCACTCTGAAAATAGAAGAAAAAATGAAAGAGGCAACTTCATTATTTAGATTTTCAACTGTAACCAGAATAAAATAAAATACAAGCAACGAGCAATAAAAATCTAGTTCGTGTAATCATGGTTTATATACAACATACAACAATTGTTGAACAACTTCAACAATGCTCACATATGATTCAAAGCTAAAGTGCTCTATTATGAAGGGAGGTTTCTTTGGCAGTAACTAAGTAGTGAGCTATGGTTTGATTAGATTTCAAGGAAAGAACAAGCTTTAGTAATTTTGTGAACTGATTAAATCCAAGCAATTTCAGGTTATGATGGATTCCTATCGTTAGCTGTTATTCCTAGTTATAATAGAAAGTTACGAGGAATTCACTCAACTACTCCGAGATATGAATAGCAGCACACCAAACAGATTTTTTCCAGTCAAAAGGTTTGTTCGTTCATCAAACAAATCCAACAAGTGGTTAAATCAAGCTTTACTCGGTACACTTACTTCAGGTTCCGACAAATAAGGGATAGCACAATAAGGCGACGATCGAAAACGAAAACGATAACAAAGAATCTTTTGCTCCTACCTCGGGCTCGTGCACTGTTGAATTCAAGACCAGCCGATTCAAGTGAGCACAGTAACAATGATGAGTAAGGTTAAAACCTCTATAATCGAAATAAAAAAATAGAGCATACTCGGTATGACTTTGTTTTTTTTACTCTACTAGAAGAGTGATGTACGCAAAGAGTGAAACCAAAATAAGTTAATCAATCGAGCACAGAGTCCAGGGGCATCGCTCTTTGAGTTGCTATTCTTTATAACCTGTGCTGCAAACCACTCGCAGGCAGGCGATAGTTACAGCGTGGACAATGTGACGCACTCATAGTGTCGGATAATTCTTGGCTGAGATATTTCAACCCACCGGACCCCTAGGCTGGTTTTGTCCGGGGAAAGACAGTATACTACATATTATCAACCTCCTAGTAAAAACAGCCACGGCACTGAGTCGAATGGTGTATGGAAGACACCAGGTCCACCGGGCCCCGGTTTTAAAATCGAGTTTTAGAGTAACAGTGTAAAGCCTTTTTTATGTGGTAATGATGAAATATAATACTTTTTGTCGCGACGATTATCCTTTTCATATAGCGGCCCCCAAAAAATAGTAGTTCATGTTTTTAACGTTTGTAGCTTTTATTCTACTGAATGGAATTATACAATTTTCGCGCAAATTAATCGGAGAAATGTTCACCAATTTTGTATTAAATTTTGAAGTACATATGACTTCTATTAAAAACGCAAAAACCGATTTTCAGAAATTATTTCGGATGCTTCCCGGAAAGTACCTGAAATGTTCATGCCTATCTCGGGCAGGGCCATCAATATGGTGCAAATTATTTTTTTTGTGAAATTTGAAATAAAATTGCAGGTTTGTCTTCAATATCATTCAAAGCCAGGTGCTTGAAGGTGACGGATAGAGCATCTGTTCAGGAATTTTTTTATCAAAACTGGTTTACTGACAAGAGGAGTTGCGACTGGTAGGTGAATTTATGATTCCGTTGAATATTTTCAATTAATAGCGCTAAGTGCAGTAACGGCACTCCGGTTATGTCCCAGACATTACCCTCCCATCTTCTCTTTATTCTGTTTAAGTCTATAAGCATTCAAAAAGATTTGGTTTACAAACTGTGTGTTTGTTTAATATGCATTATTATTAATATTTTCCCGCTTTAACAGAGTGACAACTAAACCTTCAACATCACGTTTAACGCAAAACTTTTCCCTTCCATTTAAACGAACACCATGTACCGAGATACATATAACATTATGCGTCGAGGCGTACACGTCCCCAAAACGTTTCCATTAGACGAAGGCATTTCCGCTTGTGACTCCCGGGAAAGCTTTTTGTCGTACCGTGTCGTGGAATATATTCAATGCACAATATGCGGTTGCTCAATTTTGAACAAAGTCGCTTCAAACTGCATTATGGCAAAATGCGCTTGCCACTCTCAAAATGCGCTGGTTTTTATTGAGCTTTGTTGCAAACTTTTGTCCAGACATTTGCTAATGAATATTAAATACGGTCCGTATGCTGGGAGGATAAAATCGATTCACGAAGGAAAACCCCTAAATTATGGCACAAAACATTATTTGATGGCATGTTTCCATTTTTTGGTAATTAGAAAATTGAATGATTCATTGTCCTTCGGGATACAATTCCGAATACCTTTTTTAGGAATCAACTCTACCGATCTTCAGCTCCAGAACCTGCTGTCGGCCATTCGCGATCTAAATTCGCGTTTCATAAATCGTGAACTTTTGATATGAAAAAAATACAAATCATAAGCATCCCCACTGGGCTTGGCGTAATGTTTCGAAGGACCATTTATTATACGTGGATTCATCACAGAACGTTCTATGGTGGTGCAGCTTGATAACTGTGCCCACAGGGGACCGGAGCGAAAATCAGAAGCAAAACACGAAATTTAGAGTACGGCCCGAGACGCGGCCGTAAATCAGTACATAAGCTGACCGTAAAATCTGTTGTGATGTACAGCGATGACCCGATTTTGTCAGTACCCTATTTTAGTTCCAATGGCGTCATCCTATTTATTCTGACCTTACTAGATTATTGAATTTTTTTATCTATTGAATACAGTCTGAATATTGACTTCTACTTTGGTTTTGAAAGATTGATTGCGTGTGAATCCTCTCTTGACCACACTTTCTAATTTTATGAAGGAGGACGGAAATTTAAAATTTCAGTGTAATTTATTCAAAAAATAGGTTTTGATTTTGTTGGTGTACCTATATTTTCAGCCCAAAGTGCACCACATGTCGACAAAATCGGGTCTTCACTATATGTATATTCTATCGGACTTTCTGGCCATCCGAAAGAGTAGGGACCAACACACGTACCGTCTGACATATATTCATTAGAAAGGCCGAAGTGTGTTTGAAACTTTAAAGTGCGAACATTAAAGAGTTTATATGCTGTTCGCCTTCATTGACATGTTATGGAACACTAACATAAGATGGACCGAGACACATTCTCATTCAGTTAAAGACCCACTGCTACTAGTTGAAATCAGCTAGAAATGTGTTAATATCAACGCGATTTAAGGACCATAGACTACTTACTTACCCAAACTATTTATTTTCGTTAAAGCTAGCCGGAATTTTAAACTCTTGTATCATAGAATTAATCCTTCAACTGGCGCGAAGTGCACTGAGTGCACCACGTTCATAAATTCTAGTGACATTTTCTCAGAGCACCATATGGTCGCCTATTAGTAGACATTGACGCGACATCCGGATTGTTAACGAACCCGGTAGAGACGCTCGCTAGAGTTGAACAACAGATGTCGTCACTGAGTGTGAAAACGAGCTTGTTGACCACCCTAACGGGCATGCAATTGTCCCATTTACTCGAGAGACAGCAAAATATAGGCAAAGTGCTACCGACTATATATGTAACGAGAAGCAGAACGATACAGCGATCAATACGACCGAGAACGGCTCGCTTTCAATGCTTGGAGGATAGCAGCGATGTGACCTCTTAGGTGCAGATTGTGGTCCAAAATCGTACCCGTTCTGAGCAGTAGAAATACCAGTGTACCTCTGCATAGATAATTAACGTTTCACAGTGAACTTGGTTGGCCTTCGGGTTCATTGCAGAACATTTCATTCGATAATTGGTAGCAGGAAGGAGGATGGGAAGCTATTACTAGGATTCAACACAGCAAAAAGCAGTTGTGTGTCACGGAATGGATGTTTAATCTCAGTGAAAAGAATAGAGCCTACATCTGAATATATAGGTATGCAGGTTGCAGTGTGAATGCACGGAAGACACTTGACCTAGTTCACAGCATACCGGATTGACAACTTCTGGTTTGAACAGTACCAAGCAATCAACATACCTAGCAAACAATCTGTTCTTACCATGTGCTGGCAATTTCGTGAAACGTATCCTCTAACCCATAATGCAATTGGATGTTAGACATGTATGTACAGTGGAGTGGTCCAAAAATAAAAGCAAACATTTTTTGTGCCACTCTAATATATTGTACCTCTTGGTCCTTCGTCTCAGTTTGTTCAAGAGGCTTGCAAAGAAATGACATTCTGGATATTCAACAGAGTGTCACTAAAATGTATATATTGCATAACTTCCACCCCTTTTTTAAGGTTTTGTTTGTTACCTCTAGAAATTGCTAGGCGATTCCACAGAAAAAAAAAAACTCCTAGACATCATCCATTTTTTATTTTGATCTTGGTCACTCTTTATCTTTGTCATTTAATGCTTCACTGCTGTCCAAACGTTCCATATTTTTAACTTTCCAACAGTCGCCTAATTATCTACATTTAGGCGATCGCCCAAAGCTCTAAGATGATTTCACCTGATGTTTAGAAGGATGAGCATCAGACAAGCAAAAATTTTAATCTTTTTGCGGATCACTGCTGATTCAAATGGCAATTGGCTTCACAAATCCTTTGCCAAATGTGAGCTTTGTCCGATTCACGTGTGTTTTAAGTTTTTATGGTAATCTCCATATATGGAAGATCATTTTAAATTCAGTAAAAATTCCCACCTCAAAAAATATAGCTGCGCAGCTTATGGTATTACGAACCACTTTATTGAAGGTTGAATTGCCTTGCCAGTACATTTCGAACCGGGACATTGAGCGATCTTCTTCGGACCCGAAGTGACTCCAATAGTTTAGCTCTGGCAGAACAGCGATCGGAGCATGCCCGGACAATATGTTTGATATTGTAGTAACCGTCGTCACAAGCGCAGATACCACTATTTACGAGCCCAACACGTCGAAGATGAGCGTCGAATGAATTAAAAAGCACATGTATGAAATCCCAACCCACATCCATTCCTCTGAACCAAGGTTTCGTTGATACCTTCGGGATGATAGAATAGAGCCACCGTCCTAACTCCCCATTGCTTTCTAGCGTCCTCTGACGAGAGATATTGAAAAATCATTGAAGCAGATTGGTCTTTCGTATATTTTAACCTTCTAAAACGCCCGCCTTAGCTAGAGAGTCCGCTTCTTCATTACCTGTGATGGAGAAATACGATGGAACCCAAACTAAGGTAATTTTGTACGATCTTACAGACAAAGAACACAAAGAACGGTTTCATTGTATTAGCTTGAAAGCCATTATCCCTAAATTTTTCAGATTGCTGAAAAACTAATTACCCAAAGTCAATATATAAATCAAAATCTTGCTTTTCATAGCAAACCCCAGCAACTGCAATCAATTTGGGGTCAATTTTAGCTTTTCTTTGTCATTTTGGGTAGGTTTTATAAAAGTGCTCACTTTTATCAATTTTCCACATGTTCGTTAGTAAAAACGTACCTTGTCGGGCAATGTCGGGTAAATCTGTTAAAAGGAGATGATTATTTGGAGTGTCCTCTCACTGTTCCACGAAGAAAACATTCCCAATGAATCCCATTCTGTGTTTTACGGGTTCGACGTTAGGCATACATACGTTAGGCATAAGTACGTTAGGCATAACTACGTTAGGCAAAGTGGACGTCAGGCATAATGGACGGTTGGCATAATATACGTTATGCATAATGGACGATTGGTATAATGTACGTTAGGCATAATGGACGATTGGCATAATTCACAAAAATATAAAAATAATCGCAAGGCTTTCGTTAGAGATTTCGTTTGTTTTTTTAGGTTAGGAAAAAATGACGCATTGCTATACCATACCTTCGCATAACTCTTGCGAGTGACTCCAAAATGAAAAATACCATGCGAGATGTTTAACCCTTACAAATGTAGAGCTTTTTTTTCTATTTTTCTGTAGACGAGATGAAGAAAACATCCCTTCAGTTCTGATACAAGCAAATTCTTAGCCTTTTAGATGTATTACCAATATATCTGCATCCAAATATTAAAAAAAGCAAAATAATGAGCAGACTGTTTTAATGGCATTTAATTGGTAAGGGACTGAAAGGTGAAGTATATTTTTCAATATTAAGAGCAAGGGAGTACTCCTGCGGTAGCAGACAAAGGATTAAGTCGCCGGGAAACTCTAAGCTTGCTCATATGACCCTTTCCACGCTTTTTTAAACTTTCTTTCTTCAACTCCTTGCTCTATCTTGAGTACTAAGGCTCTTAATATTGAAAAAATATACTTCACCTTCCAGTCCCTTGCTAATTAAATGCCGTTACAACATTTAACAAATTGACTCAATAAGTTGTTAACAAAAAAATGGGAAAAAATAATGAATAGACATTAATTTTTTATCCAATGGAAACTGGCAGTGCTATGTACAGGATCCACATTGGGTTACGGATTCTACGTTTGTGGCGATACCTTTTTCGTTTCGGTAACTCATCACAGTACAGGAATAAACTCTCTCTCACATCAAAGAGTTTCCGTAGTTCTATTTGTGATGGCCTCGAGCATACAGCCACTCTGCTTAAGAATATGGGAGATAATCAATATAGAACCAGCAATATTCGTATATTCGTTGAATGAATTAGTAAATTGCCCCATTCTTTCTTTCATGAGCTGTTCTTCTAGGTTATATATTTTCTTCTTGGACAATTACACCATGCATGTATGAACAACTAATCTAAGTTACTCCTGACATGCCCAACTTTTTTCTAGCGTTCACATGGTTCAAGAAACACTAAAAGGTCGCTTTGAAAGATGCTTCTTTCGCAGTGCTGGAAGCTGCTCAATATTTACCTTGCAGTGCTAAGCACAATTTCCTAGAAAATTTTCAATATTCTATATGCTAAGAAAAGATTGTCGAAGATACGCTTTAGCAGTTTTCAATACTAATGGAAAATAATGAAAATATATCAAAATTTCATTTATCAACGCTAATTGTCAACATCTCTGGTGATACTGCTCCAGCAGAGTTATATCAGACTAATAGCAATAACTTCAGTTCTAAGTTCTAATAGTCCCAGTTAATGGTCTTCTTGGTTTTTGTGAGTAAATTCTGCCTAAATCAAAAGTTTTAGAAGCTTTTTGTTTACAAACAACATGGGCGGTTGATGTGTTTCATTCATACAAAATAGACTGATTTTAAACAAGAGTATTTAGCCTATTTTAGAGATGTTCAATTTGTTTATTCGTTCAATCGATGTTCATTCGTTCTGCATCTTTTATTTGAGTGTAGCTTTATTGAGGTATATACAATAGAATAAAATGTTGATCTAGTTTTGTCAGCTTCCAAAGTAATTCAAAAAATTTTAAACTTTTGCGCTCTTACCACCCGAGGCTGTCACCACCAAACAGTTATTTCCTTAAAGGATATTTCAATATGATAATTTATGCCTAACGTCCATAAGGCCAATCGTCCATTATGCCTAACGTCCATTATGCCTAACGTATATTATGCCTAACGTCCATTATGCCAAACGTCTTTATGCCTAACGTCCATTATGCCTAACGTACGTATACCTAACGTATTTATGCCTAATGGGGCACACCCGTTTTTTACAGCTGTTTGAAAATGTCGTGTTTTTTGTTTAAATTTAATAGAATACATTTAAAAAAATCAGTATTGGGGCTATTTAATAGATCTTATATGAAAAGAATAATTTGAGACGGCGCCGGTGGTTGAGCGGTAAGCGTGACCGCCACTCATTCCAGCTGGGCTGGGTTCAATTCCTGCCAAGGTCATTGAGATTTTTCTGAAGTGAAAAAATCTGTGGTGACGTCTTCCTACGGAAGAGAAGTAAAGCGGTTGGTCCCCGGTCCATAAGTTGATGGATCGATATCTAGTCCAGAAGTGAAGTCACCTCTCTGGCGTCGGTAAAGAAGAAGTAGTATCCAACTTCTATACTTACTAACAAATATCCTCCTCCCGTGATACTTGTGGAGTGCGTAGTAATGCGGCCTCTAGCAAAAGCAAGTATCGGACTAACCATTCCTTCACTTCCCTTCTACGTTAGGGCATGGCCGGCGCCAGTGTTGATCAATTAACCAATTTAGGATTTCCAGGAGTTGCACATTGAAAGATGTTTCGCTACTCCAAGCCTAATTATCTACTTATTCCCTGTGCAACTTCAGCTAGTCCAGATCGATAACGGAGTAGCGCCTAGGGGTGGTCGCACAAGCTCAAGCTCAAGCTCAAGCTTATATGACAAGAATGATTTGATTGAGTCTTCCATATTATTTTTTGTTAGATTGCGTCCATTAACCAAATTGAGCTATTATGACCACGATAGCCATATAAAAGAGTATGAAATATAACTTTCATTAACCTTGCTATATGAAACGTAATGTACACAAGATTCCTTGGAAACGTAAACGAAGCATAAAACAAATTATGCAATCTTCTCATTCCAGTTCCTTGTCTCCGGATTGCAAGCGTTAACGTGAATAATCCAGATTGAATACGATAATCACTTGGATAGATTTCTATTACCGAATTTACAAAAACTTGAATTTTTTCTTCTATAAGAAAACCAGAAAAGCAAAATAAACATATGAACTTGAAACAAAATGTTTTAATTTACGAAAACAGTTGAAACAGACTAAATCCCAATGCGAGGTTTCCTCAAACTGATATATTACTCTAAAAAAGACGTCTACATTGAAAAATAATAATGCTCGTGAAATTCGTTTATTTTTAGCTTTGCATCACACTGCAAGGAGGTTTAATATTTTCATATTTTGGTCATAAATTGTTTAAAACCATTAAAAACCATTTTCAATCACTTGTTATCGTATAAAAAAGCTTAAAAACATGTGAAATAATTTTGGCCATGGATTTGACATAGTTACGCCATTGCGAGTCGGAGTAAAACATTTTGTTGCAGTCAACTTCTCGAAATGTACTATGAAAAATGCTTGGGATCACTTGAGGACGCATGTGATCTGGGATTCTACGAATGACGTCTTTCATAAATGTGTCGAAGAATACAGTTGGATTACGTGCAGGGAGATTGACACTGTTGAATAAATATGGAAAGGGATTGATATTTTGGGTCATGTAATCGAAGTACAAGGAAATCAATCGGGTTTGAGAATACGCAAACAACGAAATTGTCGGTGATGGAGTACGGGAGGTAAAAAGGTCTGCGAAAATCATAGAAACAGACTCCATTATCGACAATATCGTTGTTTGGTACGGCCTGATCAGTAGATATGGTCGGCTCCGGGTTTTTGAAATTTTAAACTTTTGGGTTCGGGTTGGGTTCACATCACACCAAACCATTTCTTGAAGCTGTTTACGTCTATACCCAACACAGTATCTTTTTATAGTAGTTAACTTTACAGTGTGATACAAAGGGTTGACTCATATAATCGCAATAAATTTTACCACCTTTCAATCGATAGAATTATTTTATTTTTTAAACGAGCACTCATGAGATAGCATTCAACAATAAGTGTTTCGCATCTAAAATCTCTATGCGATTCATTTTTCATGATAATCATCAATACACCAAGTGAAAGAAAATTTGTCGGAAAAGTTTGTCAAGCGAGTAGAAATCTACGGAAAGTAAAGCCAATACAAAATTATCTATAGATCCAGTCCAGATTTGACAGTCGCATTTGAAAATGCTTTCAAATTATCGTGAGGGCTCTGAATAGCAGTACTTATTGATATCGAACATAAATTGTACATTAAGATTTAACTATGTATATTGTTAACAGAAAGATTTATTAAAATGATAATTAAATTTAAGTGCAGCACGATTTGTATATTCTTAGAATATATGCGATTCACGAGATGCTTTCAAACCATTGACTACAAAGATCGTTGCAACTTGGGACAATTTGACAATTCGCATACATTGAACTCACAAATTTGGTGACATCATGGCGGCTCAAATTGAGCAATATTTGAAAAAGACACGTCCTATTTATTTTTGAAAAGCAGATTATTTAAGCAGTTTTATCCTAAAATTATTTTGTAGAAGCTGTCTTTGTTCCGCCAGTCTTAAACAATAAACATAGTAGATTCCATTTAGAATAAAAAAAAAATAAATAAAATAAAATAAATCGATGTTAGAAAAGACGAAAAACTTTGGAGGCTGAGTGCAAATGAAGGACATGTTAAATCTCTACCGAGATAAATTTGAATGATGTAGCACAGGTGCTAGATGCACTGACGGCATTCATAACATAAACATGAACAACGATGGCACTTATATGGTAATGGTATACTAGCGCGCCATCATCAAATCAGTGGTACATATATGAAACAAGCACCTTCTGTCAGATTGTCCCCGGACTAGGGCGTTGCATGATTCGGATTTCTTCATGAAAATACATGAATTTCAACGATCTTAAGGAATTGATCGTAAAAATATTGTGTGTTTTGTTCAAGCCATTAGCGGATTTGTAGAAGTTTGGAGTCGTTCCAAGAACATCCGATGTCGAAGCATCTCTACTAGCGCGCATACCGGATAAGTAAATAATGTGACATCAAGAACGCGTTGGAGAATCTTGATTGACACCCTTCGACACAAGTTTTACCATACCAACCAGTAACGCGGGTGACGTCGTGTAAACTGTTGCCAATTGACGTTGTTTAATTTAATACATGTAATAAATTATATAAAACAACTCTTGCAGGAATGGTTTTCGATAAAAAATTAGAAACTTTGGTTAAGTACGACGGGCAAGGTTGTCTGAATCTGTCATCATTACACCTTTTATTTCCCCATGCATTAGCCGCCGATTTATCCTTCTTTCCGGTTAAGATATCGACGATTTGGAAGTTTCTCGGAACATTAAAAATTTGACGTTCAATAATAGTAAATATAAATGCGTATTCTATTTGTCAGTAATACGTTTTGCATACGACTGGATGCGTAGGGTGCTACTTCAGGTTCAGGTGATTCCATAATTTTTAGATGAGTCTTGGATCCAGCCAGGGTGCTTAAAAATTTTCGGGATCTTTGGTTGATTATCCGTATTAACAAGTCTGATTCAGATCGGGTTTCTCAAATTATTAATTTTCTGGTTCGGGTTTTTAAATTTTGAAATTATCGGGTTCGGGTCGAATTCGGGTCGGGTTCGGGTTTTCAAATTTTAAAATTGAAATTCTACTAATCAGGTCTCCTCTGTGGGCTCTTAACCATGTTACGGTTGTTGTGCGGAGAAAGTTGATCCTTTGTTGGGTTGGGACTTCTGTTTAGATACCTAATGTGTAGTACCTTTCGAGTCAAGCCAGACCTCTAGATATTTTACTGTGATGACCTGAGCGATAGTTTGACCCATTAATAGAAGCTGTAGTCGTGCTGGTTCACGCTTCCTTGAAAATACGACTAGTTTCTTGGAGAACCAAGCAGCCAAATTGTCCAAGGTATCTTGCAATGGTCCTTGCAAATCGATAGCTTTGGTATCTGGAACAGAGACCACACCGTAATCTGCAAGCTGCCTTGGCGTACAGGAATTAACAAGACATTCGGCAATGTCATTTACGTAAAAGTTGTAGAGATGGGCTAAGACATAAGCCCTGGGGAAGACCCATGGAGCTAATTCGTGATGTTGATAAATTACCTTGCGAAAATGTATGTATTTCAGACAACAATTTTAGCAAAAAGTTGTTTAAAGTCGGTGATAGATCATGCTGGTGCAGCTTCTCAGAAAGAATTTTAACAAAACTGATGCCATCTGCTTTTTGCTAGCCTTTTCAATTTCTGTTGAGAGCAACGCAAGCCAATCGTTCGTCCCTTTGCCTTTGCGGAAACCAAATTGTGTATCTGACAGTAAGACATTTGCTTCAACCCAATTGTCGAGGCGAAACAAGATCATTTTCTCGAACAACTTTCGGATACAGGACAGCATTTCAATCGATCGATACGAGTTGTGACTTGCCTCTAGTCGTGAGGGACAGTGTTACCCTCAAGAAACTTATTAAATAAATTCAACAAGCGTCTGTTGGCAGAGTCTGGGAGATTCTTTAACTAGTTAAGCTATATTGTTCCATGATGAAAGAGCAAGTGAGAACTCCACCATCGAAAGCAGTGCTTCGTTCGCGTTATCGTTGGGGGACACGGTGCGGTAGATCTTCTGTGCCGGGGAAGAATCCTGATAAACTTGGTGAAATCGACTATCCAACGGTTTGAATATTCCACGCTCTCGTTAGTACTGTTTCGGTTTTGTAAGTGCCGGGCCGTCACAAAAAAGTCCTCATCTATTTTTTCTCTCGTTAGCGTTTCTTGGTTTTCATCAAACTATTTATTCGTATTTCTAACATCGCGTACTGTCGAGAGCTAGCGGGTAGCCCGTGGTCCCTGAAGGTCTTATACGTGGCGGCCTTTTCCGTGTATACGCTGGGAGAACGCCCGCAAGAGTTCGCTTCTGGTATACATTTAATCTGAGCTTGAATCGCGGTATCGAGAATCAAGCCAGCGAGGAACCCGTACTCTTCCTCCGGAGGAAGTTCTTGTATGGACTCGATTTTACCGGATATCAATATTTCGTGTGAGGTCATACGAAACATTGGTTGTATTCGGTGGCCCTGAGCCGTTAGCAATATTAATGGCGATTGGCAGATGGTCGCTGCCATGGGGATCAGAGACTACCTTCCACATGCAATCTAACCACAGCGATGTCGAGCAGAGGAACAAGTCTAAGGCGCTAGAACGCGCTGGAGGGGCAGGGATCTGTGTCTTTTCTCCCGGGTTCAAAATGGTAATATTGAACTTGCTCATGCTCATGGAGTAAGGTACATCGATTATCGTCATGAAGGCAACACCGTCGGTGGCCTACTGATGCTTTGAGGGGGTGTAGGAGGAAGCAAGTCATAGGTCTTTGACTTTAATTCTAGTTTGGCGAGCAACTACTTCAATGTCTAATGCCGGAAGGAATTCGATTCGATTGAAAGAATAACACTCCTTCGTAAAAGTCTCTCGATCCAGGCGAATAATATTATAATCGTGAACGTTGAGATGTATTTCTGAAGTAATGTTTAGTGTAATGCAAATGCAAAGAATCGATTTTCGGAATGGTGCTTCTGCAATGCCACTGTAGAACAATGATCAGATCCGCGACCTCGTTCGATAAATAAACCATCGAAGGATACTATCGCTGAAAGGAGGGGCCATTGCAGTCAACTGTATCAGTAATGTTTTTACTGCGGGTAGAAAGCTTATCCGGATGCTTTTAAGTGGGTCAGAAATATTTAAAGCTGTAAATAAACGGTCTACAACAATGTCAGCAAATTCTATTAATCCAGCGCTGATTTCTTTCTCCGGCTGAGGCTTGGGAACATTTGGGGTTTTTGATGTCCCAGGAAGTGCTGAGAACTCCTTTTCTGGGCTCAGGTTTCTGAGACCGAAAGCGAGCTGCTTTGGTTTTGCACTAGCACTTCGTCGAGCTATTATTTTTTGAGAACCTTGAAGAGACACCATAGAACGAAGCTTAGGAGAAGGATTGTTCCTCCTTTTTCTATTGCTTCTAGGCACAGCAGAAGATGTTTCATCCTGGGGTTCATCATAATCGTCTTCGTCAGTGAATAAGTTGGTATAGATATTCGTACAAATTGGTGACGTAGCTATCTTTAGCATTTAGACAAAGGTCGCTTAGAGGGTCCCTATAGAGAGCATTTAGTTTCCTTCTCGCGCTGTTTGTACGCGGGATATGTCGAGAGATCATGTGGATTTCCTCCATAGTAGAGACATTTTTCAGCATCCCTTCCACAAGAAGCATCCACATGATTCTCACTGCATTTCCCACAACGAACTTATTGCTAAAATAGGAGGCTATGTATCGCAATGGTTTGTAATTAGTGTAGTTCAGACTCGCCGCATAAAAAGCCGCATAGGTAGACAAACCTTGACAAAGAGGAGGTAATTAGGCAGGATAGACTCGACGAAGGTGACCAGATCAAACGTTTGTACTCCATCATTTCCATGGCTAAGGAATTGGGTCTTTATAAGAGCCAACCCCATATTCCAGCAGATTCGCACAATTTAAACTCAAATCAGTGACGATCCCGTCACATTCAACCCGATTAGCGAGTACATATACTTTTTACTTCTTCGTAAAAGACCCGTAGCCAGCAATATCATTTGCGTGCTTCAAGCTATTGTTCACCGGTACGTACGTACCGAAATGATTTTCATAAACAAACGGCCAATAATCGCCGCTTTACTGAACGGAACAAACAGATTCTTGCATGATTTAGGAAATAATCATAACAATTGTGTAGCAGATTCCGTAGAGGATACGATTACCGTAAATTTTGATAGAAATGATTTTGTAAAAGCATTAATTAGCCGTGCTTTGATTGGTGGTTTACTTGTTAGCGCTGCCTGTTTGACGATGAACCACATCTGAGATAGGTAAAACGAATTGTCTACAGCAAAATGTTTTCAGTTTGCATTTGATCATCGTTGAAATCAGTTCGTTTGTCGCCGGCGACCCGCTTCGTTAGTTCCTGGAAGGAATACTCCCCGTTAGCAGCAGCAAACAAAGGCGCTCTCAAAATTGCCTCCATCACCAGACGTGTGCAGAAGTCGCATTGTTTTTGCAAGGAAGCGGCGATATAATATTCACAACAAACGGTCCTTATTAGGACCACAAAATCGTTCTCAGAAGAATTACAAATGAAATTTCCATTTCGTGCTTTGGAAAATAACTTCCCTCGGGTTAGTTATTTTCTATAATAATATCCGAAAAATATGCGATAAAACAAATAAACTGACCAATTGGACGGAAGCAAGAAAATACCTACAAAAATTTGAATCAGAAAAGTGACATTGACGGAAAAATGCTTCGATCGTTTCTAAGTGTTTGGCAACTGAAGTTGCCGATTTGTTTTCCAACGTCAATTATTTGCGCGGTGCTGTACGGAACAAACAGATTTTTGCGCGATTTGTTGGGAAATAATCAAAACAATTGTGTAGTAGATTTTGTAGAGGATATGATTTGTTACCTTTTGTGTGTAGTCCTAAATAAGTCAATGGCATTACAGAATGTATCCAGGAATAATATGGCTGGCTCACAAAAATGGTCGCATTTTTAATGTCATCGTGGTCGTGTCTTGTACACAACCCTTTATTTTTTTGTCTTTGGTCCGGAAGAGAATTATGAGCAGCCCGGTTGCGGAGGGGGAGCGGGGTTCAATTTTAGTCAGTGAGACGATTTTTTTTCGATATCCATCTTAGTTTGAGGCAAATCTTTGTCAGGGAGAGTCATTCTTGCACGGAAGCGGATTAGCACTATTCTGTATTGCGCTGCACTGCACGGACCGGGATGATCGGTTTATCTGAGAGTCACTGAACGAATGATCGATTAATAATTTTTTGGGATATATTACAATTTGCCATGAATTGAAAGCTTGTACACTCACTAGTGCTGCGTAGTGAGAGTATCCTAAACTAGGGTTACCAAATGGGCTGAAGGCGAAATAAGGACATCTTGAATTTTGACCGAGACTAACAAATTTTATTCATCTTTGACTAAAATGTATTTGGTTGAGTGGTGTTACGAAAAGATTTCCAATAGTTTTTTTAGAACAGTGCTTTTTTGTTCTTCTGGGGTCTTAAGAAACTATGCAGAATATTAGGTCTTAGCATCCCGTGTTACATTTGAAATTTGTATGGATATTAGTACGATAAATCCTATTTTTTTCATTTTCATTTCCAAAAATCAAAGTTTTTCCTTGTGTATAGAACTTATTGATTAAAGTCCATGGAGTAACTAAGATATTTGCCGACTGTGCTAGAAAGTGATAGCTGTTCAGAATTCGATGGTTCGAATTAGAGGACAAATCGTTTTTTTTCTGTCAGCGCTCAACAAGATGAGAAACATGAAAAGTATTAGTTTGTAACTTTTCTTCAAGCAATAAAATTAATCTATGTTTTTGAATCATTAATCTGAACATAACAAATCAAAAGACCATACTGAATTTAATCTAATTAATTTCAAATACAACATGGATTGAGATTAAAACTAAGGACATTTGAAGTAAAATTAAGGACGCTTTCCCAAATCATCAAAATTAAGGACATGTCCTTTAAAATAAGGACGGTTGGTAACCCTACTTAAACTAATCTGTCACCATCGCACAGTTCTTGACATCTCGAGCAACTTTGCTGAAGACATCACCCTTCTAAATTGTCATCAAGAGATACTGCAATAAAAAGATGTATGCTCACTAGCACCGTCTAGTGGGTGATATCCAATTTAATCATTACATTATCCAACAGCCCTTGTCGTCCTCAGAAACATTACAGAAAACATCATTCTCTAAAATTATTAAAATTTCATTACAAACCATCACCTAACATGTTGTATTCTCCCTAGCGCCGCCTACTGGCTAAATTCTGAAGTTGTCTATTCGGCTTCCGGTAGCACTCGACTCACAGATGAATATTGCCGAAGACACCACAATTTATCATGATCTCGAGATATAGTATTTGAAAAATAGTACATGCTCACTAGCACCACCTGACGGATCCATTTCAAATTTATTTGTCTATAATCGTGTAGACCTTGACCTCCTCTAGAACTTTGCCGAAAACACCATCTTTCTAAGTTATTAGACTTTTGAGATGTATCATATTCTATATTGTACTGAAAGGTGGTACGCTCACTAGCGCCACATAGTGAGAGTATCCCATACTAAGTTGTCACCATCTGGTGTTCTTTGATTTCTCAAGCAACTTTACCGACGACAGTACCCCTCTAAATATTCTCGTTATTGAGATAAACATTAGTTGATTATTTGCATTCGTACTAGCGTCGCCTGGTGGGACAATTCCGAATTAGTATTTTAACCATTCAGAAGCTCTTGACTTTCTAGACAAATCTTCATGAGACACCCCCTTTCAAAATAATCAAGGTTTCGATATATTTCATGTTAAACTTATTCAATGATAGTCACATTCACGACGAGAGGTTCGATTTATTTACTCTCTTTTAAAGCACCCCTGGCGACACAGATCTCAACTACTTGTAGGTCTAAGTAAGCACAACAACATTGTCAAAGATAGTATTGCACTAAAGGTTAACGCAGACGAAATATCCCGCCACAGCCCCAATCAGTCAAAATCCCATAAGCTATGGGATTGCTTTTATGCGGATTCCTTTTTCACGCTCCCAGTAATTCGCATAGTAGGAGATCCGACTGTACTTCGTTTGTTGCTTGCTACCGAAGTATTCCTCCCTTTTGAAGATTTAATTAACAGGTTACTATAAATTTCTCGCATTCTATTCTTTAAACAGCTTAAAACAATCAAACCTGCTATAACGTTCATTTCATCTAAAACAGCACAGCTCGGCGTGGGAAGAATTTGAAAACATCCTTGAATGAATTCTCCCCCAGCTCACTACCAAGAAGATAAAAAGTTGTCTAGCGTGCGACCTAAACTAATAGTCAGCAACCGGATGTAAAGAGTTCTCGTCTCAATTTCCTGTCTACGTCCTGTCAAAGCACAGTTCACAGAGGGGAAGGAAACAGATGAAATCGTTTAACTTTTCAACCGTTTCTCGATTTGCATGTTCACAGCTGCATTCGTCTTGAATAAAGTCTGGCACATTTCGGGTGACATTGGTACGACACCACGATGCCAGCAATAAAGAATCCCGAAAGAAAGCATATTGCACCTACGTTGATGGAATTGAGCAGAATGGGCTCGTAAGAACCGTTTTCGGATCAATTGGTTTATTTTCCTTTGTCGTCTATAACGTTCTCTTTGTTTACTATAGTTCTGCCGGATGTGTGCGGAAAGCGTAGTTTCATTCACTTGTCGGAATAAATCGCTGCATAAAGCGCCCGGAAAATTGGTTTGTTTGGCATTGCTATTGCAAGCAAAGTTAGTTGGGAGGAATATCCGGGTGATTTTCGCAGATCAATCGAACAATACGTTTCATTCGGAAATAGTCATAGGAGCCATGTATTCCCACTAAAATATAATCACACTATTATAGTTAAGAAAATAATATAACTACATCAATGGATGGAGATATTTTCTGAATTTTTATACTTTCCAGACAAAGATAATAATTAGCTGTCCTTTGGCGAATATCTATCGAATTTCACACTTTTGAAAGTAAACATTTGTACATCTTTCTACCAATACGGCGTCTTATTTTCAAATTCCAAACAGCTCTTATCGCAAGCCTCAAGTGCAGCCACCATCGACAAGAGCTACTCAACAATCCACTCTGATTTACATAATATTCTTAACCCTTTCATTGTCATCGACTATTTAAAATACAAAAATATTGCTGATGACAATAGTGCTTGGTTTTACGATCTTTACGTGCATCTATTTTCGGAACCAGTAATAATTTTAGTGTTTGTAGATTAGTATATAAAAATAAGTATATAAAAATAAAAATATTGCTGTGAATTTAAATATATATATTAAAATTAACATTGGTTCAAATATATATTAAAATTAACATTGGTTCAAATTAAATTTTTTGATGCAAGGAACACATTTTTGTACATGCGATAATCTTTGGTTTTAAAAGATATAAAGTCATAAAACCCGATGAAGGACGTGTTGAAACACCTACGCATTTTCAGGATCTGAAAAATATATATTTAGAACAAATATAACAAAATCCTATAAAATTGAAGACTTGAAAGGGTGTACTGTAGTAAGCCAAAGTTGAAAGAAATATTCTGCCGCAAAGTAAATCAATGTTATTTTTTATCGATTGCCCATCTGGGACGATGCTTTTGCCATTTACTAGTGTGGGTGGGATGTTTTGTAACGCAAGATTCAGAAATGGATAAAGAAGAACAGTTGAGCACCTCTTGGAGTGACGACCGTTGCCAGTGCCTTCTGATGCGAAAACGTTCGATTAGGAGTGCTGTAGGTAAGGGGAAAACCGATGAAATATGGCAGAATCAAATTTATTCTTCAGTAAGCTGAGGTCTCCCTCAGATTATCTAGATAGCGCAGATAAATCAGAATC
Organism: Topomyia yanbarensis; assembly: GCF_030247195.1. NCBI lineage: Eukaryota > Metazoa > Arthropoda > Insecta > Diptera > Culicidae > Topomyia > Topomyia yanbarensis. Next base: position 366,990,038 of record NC_080671.1, on the reverse strand, counting down.
AAGTCGTTTGTAAATTGAAACTATTAAATGTGTTTGAGTGTATTTATTGCGGAGAAAAGTGAATTAACGAACGACTTGGGAATGTCGCCGGGCTGGATGAAATATGGGGACACAATGCTATTTACCATGAATGTACACAAACAAAGACACGTTATAGCAGAACGTGCTTCAGACGCGAAAGTTTGGAGTTATCGTTTTGTTTTAAAAGCAATTTAATATGGGCTATCAATTTAACGTCATAGCATGACATGGAATGAATTTCAGGATTAATTCTCAGAAGAGCTAATAATTTTGAGTGAAGTACATATTATGTATTGCTCTGTTCCACAAAAAAGCAAACTTGCAATTGCTTAGGGAGTTTTCCCACCTTCACGTACACTTGAATATATTTTGGAAAAGGGCAATTTTTCCACATTTCTAGATTAAAAAAACATTTCTGATACGGGCATGCATTTATATAAAGCAAAATATTTTGGCAAATTGAACGTAAAGATCGAAAAATAACATAAAACAGTCTCACCCGCGTTCGACTCCCAATCAATTATTTCGGTAAATATCTCCTCTATTATCGATCAACCAACTTTTCAAAATAAATAGAAAGGGACGCTACATTCTCTATACAAAACAGCGCCATTTTCGCGATAATTTCTCAAACAAACACCAACCAAACAGAAGAAAAAATCTGGCAAACGACTGATTCCTATTTCCGAATAATTATACTTAACCTGACCAGTCCGGTGACGGACCCAGATATAATTAAAAGCCGAATTGCCACGTGCGCAGATCGCTTGCCAGTTAAAGAGTTATTTAACAATCTTCGACCACTTATGATTCCGTGCACTCTCAGAAATGACCAACTTAGAGAAGGCATCCAGCACAATGCGGAACGATTTATTTTATTTTAGAGGTAACACTATATGACCCATCACCGCGTATCTCGTCTTATCTCAGGAATTGCAGAATGCATTTCACAATACGAAGAATTATACACCTAGAAAAAATAGTGTAAATTTACGTCTCCTGACCCTGACATATACGAGCATCAAAAATGACTTAGTTTTACGGTTGACTTTAATTTTACATGACGTTTAATTTCGTAAATCATGTAATTTTACTCCACATACAGCGTTTGTTCTGAATGGTAGGAAGTGCAATTTTATGTCATTGCGCATGTAAAGTATATGTTCCATGTAAAATTAAACGGAACACGGTAATGTTACGTAATTTCGCAAATTACGGTTTGTTGAATTGTGTCATGTTTGCAATTACGTCAACGATAAAATTCAGATTTTTTTGTGTGTAGAATCATTTACATCTGCTACTTGGCTCACAAACTCAAAACTCACGGTACTGCAAACTACATTATGCACCAATGAAGGGCAAACTCCTGCAAGATTAATAATCAGACACTACACCATGGATAACATTGCGTTGAACAAGTTGAGGAGAATGCGACTCATCTACGGCAAATCAATCCAAAACAGAATTTTTTAATTCTCATGCCTGAACTACAACCGGTTGCCAAAGATGTTCAGATAATAATTACAACCAGCATCCAAAAATCAACGGTAAACAACAACAGTGAGGAAGTTAACAACAATGACAACGGGTTTACGTTGGTTACCCGTTAGTGCAAGAAGCAGGGAAGAACATCTAATCGCGGGGCTTCTGAGCTTATTGCATAAATCTTTGATTCTGATCTGAGGAAATTTTGACAAATTCTTTATGAAAACAATTCCAAATGTACGACACTAGAAACTAAAAATCCAAAAAATGTGTTCTTTGTCACAAGATAGGCTACAGTACATCGACGGATTATTGATGTTGAATTTGTTTTGGATTATTTATAATTACAAGTTACAATTTACTCTCTATACAACAACGGATATCCAAAAGTTCAAAGTATTTAAATGCTAACCGAAAATGAGCTAGAAAATGAAAGGTACAATGTTCAAACGAAGAGAATGACGAATTTGCACTAAAGCTTCTGATTTAGCAGGCGATTTGTAGATGCGCAGAAACGGTTCAACTTCTATTTTCTTTATCTGGTGTCTATTGCCACTATCACCAGTTCCATGGCATAATGCTAATACATTTTTTATTCTATTTAAATAATATTATTTTCAAGGCTAGCACTGGCCTGGGAAAGAGCCCCGGTCAGGAAAGATTTTTAGGAGGATTAAAACTTATATTTTAATGATTTCAGCAACGAAAAAAAAAATGAATTTGATCTAGTAAAGAAAATTGTCCACAAATCGAAAGAAAATCACTTAACACTGATTACTACTATCTTCTAATTTACGTAAAGTTTGATAAATGTATCATTGTTGACCATCAAAATAATTAGCACCTACAAATATGAATTAGCTCAATAATTTCAGCATCTCTTGCTTCCAACACATGGAAGGGAATACATCGCATTTTATTCCCCTTTTCCGGAAGAGTATGTATCAGTAAGTTGTAAGGTCAACTTTCTATAAGGATTTTGGTTACACTTCTAAAATAGAGGGTGTTTTTTTTTTGAATTAAGTTAATAGAAAAATTATAAATTGTAAAATGTTCGACTACTTGAACAAAGCTGTAGTGTCTGTATGGTCACTTTACCACAATTTGAGAAACAGTTTCTATTAAAGCTGTTGCACCTAACGCATCCAAGTCCCACGGATAACGAAGGTGTAAGCGTCTTTCGAAAATGAGAGGACCAGAACGAAATTCCAAAAGCACTCGTGTTGAGTGTATAGAAAACATAGAAGATGTGCTCTTGACTCAATTTCAATTGTTTGGTACTTTTTTCTCTCTTTTCTCCGTGATTTTGGAACATCTCTCTTATTTTATTCCATAGCGAACAAAAATAAAACAAAAGCCTGTCATACACTGAACACATGAACTCGAAACAATAATCCCAACTTATTGACCCTCAGATTAAACCAGTTGCAACATTTTAGTCGTTCTCCGTGACAGCCTACCGATGCCTGTTCACTGTATCGTCACTTCGTTTTCAAACTTTCATAGACATTAATTGGAAACCATCGAAAACGGCTAAAATGCTGCTGCTGGTTGCAACATTAAGTTTATTATGATTGAATGACTAATATGTGGTTTAGCATCAATTGACATCTGATGGAAAGTAAATATAAAATTGCTACAGTTACGCCTACTGTGTACGTTTCTGCATGTCAGGGAGTTTAGTAGTATACGAGTGTATATAATTCGTGGGTATATGTTCATCTCCGGAATACCTCTATTCTACCACTTTTTGCTTTGTTTATTTTTACATGTTTACCTGGCTTATTGATCGATTGTTAAATATATCACGGTTTTTTCGGAGTAACAGTGTTTTTAATGTGGAATGCATTCTCTGCGTAAACATGAGATTGAGTGTCAATAGAAATACTGTTACACTAAAATCGCACGATACAAAAACCGTCTTCTTGGCAATATTGTTATCAGTAAATTCAATTTTTTTGCCTAGCACGTTGAGTGAAATTGCTGGTGTTTATACTACTACAGACATTCAACTATCGTATAACTAACTTTATTCTGGCCAATATCTAGCATCTAAGTTTTGTTAAACGTGGAACTCATTTTTGAAGCGCTTTTGTGCTCAGTTTTCTGTAAAACTTTTTTATTTTATAATTCGTTTATTCGATTCGGTTCATTGCGTTAGCTCAACGGAGCTGCGGGTCTTTTATAAATTTCTATGATGTAAACAATAAAAATGATTACACGTTAAAGGTTGTCCAACAGATCTCGTGCGAGCGACTAGCGATTGTGCGTGCATAGCTGTTCACTAGACTGGGAAAAAAAATTCCTAATATTTTTCGTTTTGGTGGTCGTTCATTTCTATCTCGTACACTTCCGTGTCATCATCGTGGTTACTGCCATGTTCATGTTCACGAATATCCGATTCCATCCTTGTTTCATACCTTACGGGTCATGCATTTGGACTTCCTTAATGATGGTGTTGGCAGCTAATTTTGAGATACTTGACGCAGCTTTTGCCGTCAATATTACCTGTAGAGTAGCAAATTTACTATTTGTTTGTGGTTCAGGTAGTGATATTGGAGGCTAAGGATATACATAAAAATGTAATGTGTGTAGTGATACTATCGCATTATGTTTTGTACGTGCAGGGTCAGGTAGTGGATAATGGGTCAGTTCACCTAAATTCTCACCAAAAAAACACCATTTGAAATACAGGAAATTACTTCCTAGATTAATAAATAATGAATTCCATTACTTCCAAATGTTATATGAATCTTGCAATGGTCCCGGTGCAAGTAAAAAAACCTCGAAGCCTTCTAACTGATACTCGTTATCCCCAATAACATCGTAGGATTTGAAGAAATCAAAATTAAAGTGTAATTGATTTTTGTCTTACTTTGGCTCTGTATTACACTACTATGAGGATTAATACTCTAATTATTTATTCGTATACTATCCAAAACTGGAAGGAATCACTCTTTACTACTCTTTGACATATAACAAGGCTTAAAATCGTGCAAAATAATTTTGACGAGGAAGTTACTATTATTTTTAGTTTTATATAGGTTTTCGGGGTCGCTGATTCTGATTCTAACGTGAGAACCCTACTCAGCGACCCCAAAAACTCTCGTGAATCGTGAAATTGTAAAAAAATTCGCAGATTTGGTAAAAAATGGCTAACATTGTGTAGCAACCATTTTGAATTTTGAAATTTTGTTATCAATATCGTTATCAGCGACCTCAAAACCACATAATCTATTTTTATGCTGGTTGGGAAGTTATCCCTGTCTCTCAGAATCTTTTATAGACCAACATAATAATAAACTCCATTTTTGCATATTTTGATAATTTTTACATTTCTAACAAAGGAAATGTACAGCATTCGCTCAAACTTTGAAAACTTTTTCCGAGGCCCAGAGGGCCGAGTCTTATATACCAATCGACTCAGCTCGACAAATTGGGACAATGTCTGTATATGTGTGTGGGTATGTATGTATGTGCACTAATGTCATGTAATTATCTCAGCAACCGCTGAACCCATCTTAACGAAATTAGATTCAAATGAAAGGCCTAACGTTGCCATTTGACACTATTATTTTTGTTTTTCGATATGTTATTTACTTTCTGAGATATGAATGATATTGTCAAAACACAAAGGGTTTAAAGCAAATAACTTTCGAACAAAGCAGGGGCGGCGAAACACTTTACGCCCGAGTGGGTAGAAAGCATAGGGTGAGGGGTCCGTTAGAAAGGATTTTTTCCCTTTTCGCAATGCACACGCTTACATTACATTCACATTAAATCACATTCGTTTATTCAAATGGAATTGTGATACATCGATGTTTTCAAATGTGTGTAGTGCGAGATACATGCGTTGTACATCAAATTTTTTTGAAATGGTTCAAAATTTCGAGTGGGTATTTACCCACTCGGTTATTTTCGAGTGGGTAGTGCTACCCATACTACCCACGCTTTCCGCCGGCCATGGAACAAAGTAATGTAGTCGTGACACCTGCACATGATCAGAAAGTTTGAAAAATACCTAGAGCTATAGATTGTCAAAATCCGTTATCGAACGGCGGAGACATTAAACATTTTGTAGTTTTATTCGTCGCTTACCAATTTCCACTAATTAAAATTGAGATCGTTATATACAGAGTATTGCTTTACGAGTGTTTTAGGGCAAAACTAAACCGATTTTGAATATCGTGGTAAGAAAACACATATGTGTGATTCAAGGAATTCGATTCCAAAAACATTTTGTGAATCTCCTTAATATTTAATTAACAATTTCTTAAAATTAATAGTCAAGTTTACTTCAAAGACAAAACAATGTGTAAATTCATTTCAAAGCGAAAATTTGCCCAGAGTTGATGTATTTATCCGTTGGATTAAGCATTGCGTTCAGTCAGTCGTGAGATAGACGTAGGATGGTATATGAATACACATATCACCAAGTAATCCACCTAGTAGTGAGAAAATATATTTCTAATATAATTCATATTCATATTATACTCGTAGCATCACCGAGAGCAACTGTATTTTTGAATAACAAAATTGTAGTGAAAATTTATCTTCTTTTGCAAGATTTATGTTATACCAATTATGGCGTCAAAAATATCAGTTGCTTTATGTAAAATAAAGATGTAAGGAATCAAAATTTCGCACTATACACAAAAATAATGTCACAGCACTAACCATCATTTACCATTCCTCACTTCTCCCCCCTCCCCACCAGCGATCACTCCCAATCGTGTTCGTGGCAACTGTCACGACTCAGATCTATCCTTATATTTCCAAATCCATTTCTAAAATGTGTCATAAGATCTTCAACTAATCTGAAATATTTGTTAGTATGCAAGCTAATTTAATCTTGCGATGTATTTGTTCAGGTTCAAAAAAATAAACCTATTTTTGTCCTATGTTTCCCTATAAATAGTTTTCCATTTTAGTGTAGAACAGAGCTACTTGCGGAAACAAGCTAAATAGTACATTCTACTTGAAAAAGAAAATGTTTGTGGTACTGGCAAAACTTGCAAAATATTTGTATTATGAGAAAACCATAACTAATTTATGTTCAAACCCTGCTTTCCTCTGAAGATGAGGGGCTATTCCTTCGAAACGTTGCACTAAGTGTCATATGACCTAAAACCGAAAACAACACCAACTCCAATTTAATTGAATTCTATACTGAGCGTTTGTATATACTATAATTATGGAAATCCTTGGGTATTTCAAATTGGAAAATATGGTTGTTTGAAGACAAAAATGTTGAAAAGAGACATCCCACGTGCACTTTTTTAAACTTTTCGTACCTCTTCGGAATTTCGGATGAAACATATGCTGAAATGTGTCATTTGAAAATTAAGAACATCTGTTTTGGGTTGATATTATTGAAATTGCAGATTCATTGTACTGGAATGCACCTTTATGAAAAATAACAGATAAAATTCCAAAAATATCCACATATTAGATCCGGAAAAAATGGCGAACAAAGACCTCTAAACAATCGAACTATACTTGCATCCTAGTAAACGGATACTTTTCACTTATAGCAATGGTGTCAATTGCCCAAATTTGCCTTATGCTCCAGAATTCCGGAATTAGTCTAGAATTGGACAATTCAATAGACGTTTCGTTTGAGTGCTCCGTATTCTACACGAAAATTAGCGAGAATTACAATCACAGTTTATGCATTGGACAGATAGTTGATCTCACTGAATTTATGTCATACATATTACAGTGTAACAACAACTGATACTGAATTGTACTGAAAACCCCAAGATACATTTTTCAGGATCAATGTGACTAAAAACATATTTATTTGCAAAAAATGCGACTTGTAATTGAGGAATTCCACGAAGATCCGTCCGAAAATCTTTAAAATCGTGACCGACCATCTTCGATTCCGATGAAACTTTACACGTTTCACCGGCATGGAAGACTAAACATCTACCACAGGCAGTGGTGCAAATTTTCATTTTCAAATGCCAACTTTCAGTTCAATCAAACCCAACCATGATTCAAATTCAAAGCCTCCCTCAATCATTCACTTTCAAGTTGGCGGGATTTTCATAACTGAATCGTACGTCTTCATTTCAAATTCACCAACCAAAGCTGTCATCTGCTCTGCAGAGGCCAGTTTAGGTTAAATGTCGTCATGTTTTGCGTTTTCAACCTTACATGGACAGTAAGAACTATGTTCAGAGTAGTTTTGCTTGAAAAACCTAGTTAATACCCAGTAAAGAGATATTCACAGAGTCAATGAAATTGAAAATGAATGGAAAATGATTGAGCAGGTCGGCTGTTTGAATGAATAATGGAAACGAACAACTGCGAATTGAACATAGTAGGACATGATTTGAGAATTTTTTCTCCTTCAAGTTCAAAACAAACTGTTGAAAATTTGCAGCTCTGACCACAGGTAATAAGATTACTTTGCCTCAAGAGCAACTTTTCAAAAGCACGTAAAGGTTTCCACGTGTATGAATTTCAAAAATTTTTTGTTCGATTACTGTATTTTATACAGCAAAACTATCGGAGAACGAGTTACAGGGAATGAATACTTCTGTTCGAAAAAAATATACACTGAAAATTTTTTTGTCATTTTTCAAAAAAATTAAAATTTATTTTAAAAATTTAAATTGCGAAAAAACCCATTTTTTTAATTTATTATATTTTATCAACAAAAACCTAAAGAGAAAAGAAACATTTTGAATGTGATTGCATGATGGAGAACTTATCGGTAAAAAAGTTTTTCTAACAATAACTTTATACATGTTTTTAAATTTACTACTAATTGACATACAAAACTGTAATTTTAAGCTAAGCTTCATTTAAAATCAAAATGCATTTAACAAAAATCTTCCAAAATGCGATAGTTTTCGAGATATTTGGAATTTTGCACCAACAAAAACAATTAATTCGGGTAATTATGCTCTTTTTAAAAGTTATACGCATTACCCCATCATTAAATGTCAACAACCTAATGTTTATCATTTTAAAGACGTAAATGCAACTTTTTTAGTGTATTCGGATCATAGAGAAGCTTTCAATAAAAAAGTTTTCCTACTGTTTACATAAAGCAGTTGTTGTACTTTTGACACATTTTTATAATTCATACTATTTGCAGTCAAAAATAAAATTTTCTTTTTGAATATGATTCTAAACGCCATTTTAAATCGAAATGCTTATAACAAAAATTTTCTTCTTTTGTAATAAAATTACAATTTTGTATGCCAATTAACATGAAATTTAAAGACATGTATAAAGTTATTGTTAGAAAAACTTTTTTACCGATAAGTTCTCCATCATGCGATTACATTCAAAATGTTTCTTTTCTCTTTAGGTTTTTGTTGACAAAATATGAAAAATAAAAAAATGGGTTTTTTCGCAATTTGAAGTTTTAACATAAATTTTTGTTTTTTGAAAAATGACAACATTTTTTTCAGTGTATATTTTTTTCGGGCAGAAGTATTCATTCCCTGTAACTCGTTCTCCGATAGTTTTGCTGTATAAAATACAGTAATCGAACAAAAAAATTTTGAAATTCATGCACGTAGAAACGTTTACGCCCTTTTGAAAAATTGCTCTTGAATCAAAATAGTCCAATTGCCAGAGAATATCATGGAGATTCATAAACCGAACACACCTGCAAAGTTTCGTTCGAATCGACGATGGTCATATTTTGCGGTCGGCCGGTTTCTCATGGAATCCCTCAATTTCAAGAACGTTCGTGTCTCAAAAGCAGTCCAGGAACACTTTCAATGGCCACTGGCTTTTAAATAAATTTAAATGCTAAGTCTGGTAGTTTGAACCATTCCTTTGTCATGTTATTGTTTTATGTAGGATTCATAAACCCATATCTCCAGAACGAGAATTCCGAACGAAACAATTCGCAAGTGATAAGGATGGGTGGAAAGAGACTGCATTGTAATCGACTGAATGTACGGCTTCTGTGCCATCGACAATAATATGCATAATTGCCAACATAACCTAGACACTCCTTTTTGTATAATTCAATGCTAATGAATACTATTTACAGGTGGCCTTATCTCAGTTTACTATTTCCAATTACGCGTTAAAATACTGGACCTGAAAATTCTATTCTGTACAAAAGTCATTTTTCAGATATCTGTGATAAAAAAGACATTTTTTAATTCCAAGACAAATTTCTGGTTTACTCATTTTTTCATTTCCGGATTATATTCGATTTGTTTATTTTTTTCATTTTAAATATTTGCCTTATTTTAAATTTATGATCATTTCATTTTAATGATTTTTTGCATTTAGCATTCTTTTGATTCATTTTGTTTATTCGACTTCATTTTATCTATTGTATTCATTTTATTCTTTGTATGCATTCCGATAAGTTTTTTTATCTCATGCATCTTATTTGTATAAATTTAATTTATATTAATCATTCTATCCATTTTATGAATAACTTTTTTTTGCTTCATACTTATTTTAAATTTGTATTTGTTTTATTATTTTTCTTCAATTTATTCAGTTTATTCGAAGTGTTATTCGTGCAAGACTCGAACCAGTGCTTATCTAACATCTAGTTGCTTGCTAACTTTGCGCGTGTTCGGCAAACTAATGAATAATCTAACAGTGATGATGTGTAAGAAATGTCTCATCTCATTGATAGGTGAAAAATTCTGCAGAAAAATTATTATTTAGTTCAATGTTTGAGATACCTACAATAAAACATTTAGGTCTCTAGGACTTTTAGTTCAAACACAGCCGAAGCACATAAAAGGGCTAAGCTCAGAAACACATTCCATACAAATTGCCAAAAGTGTTCTTACACTCTATAAAACGAAACGTATCCTAGAGAAATGCTATTTCAAAGCAAGAAAATATCGGTTTGAAGAATTCTTCACGGCCTCATATAGTTTACTCATTTCCATTAACATAAATTTGTAGTCTTTTAATATTTTCGTGTATTGCAAATCAGAACGCAGCCATACAATTGACAGCATCATCTGGTTTAAACAGCCTCCTGGCAACCCTATACCAACATATGGAGTTTGCCAGCGACCTATATATATATATATATATATATATATATATATATATATATATATATATATATATATATATATATATATATATATATATATATATATATATATATATATATATATATATATATATATATATATATATATATATATATATATATATATATATATATATATATATATATATATATATATATATATATATATATATATATATATATATATATATATATATATATATATATATATATATATATATATATATATATATATATATATATATATATATATATATATATATATATATATATATATATATATATATATATATATATATATATATATATATATATATATATATATATATATATATATATATACATATGGGGCGTTATAGCTATAAAGCCCCAAACAAAGAATTTTGTTCGGCGCTATGCGCAATATTGAAGCATTCCACACGACGTTTTGCATCTTTCGGGATGATTAGATACCATATCATTCAGAAAATCGGCACTTAGTAACCAAATACAGCTTTTAATGATTGATGATAAAATTATTGTTTTGATTTTCATGGCAGTGATGCTGGCTGTACAGGGACGCCATTCTTGACAGGAGGCTGGGTTTAAACCTTGTCGGAGCATACCAAATCTAACCGAACATGTCAAATAGTCCTAAGTGCAAATGACAGTTTCTTTTTGTTTATTTTCTTTTTTACTTATAACTCGGCCGTTTATACGTTTGTTCATTAGCTCTTAGCATAATGTGCTAGTCGAAATCAGAGTTTTTAATATATCCTGAAACAATATTGAAAAGTTTTATGATGACGCCGTAATAATCGAAAGAGAAAGTAAACAAAGAGAGGCTCTCATTTACACTTAGGGCCATTTAACATGTTTCTCGAGAAATATTTTGGACCGGTTTAAAAATTAAACTAGTTTAACAAGAGCTAGTACGCCTTGGAGCTCAATACAAATATAGTATAATTAAACTGCAATACATACATAATAGTTTTTTTTTGCTGAAAATGGATTAATCGAAACTGAACAGATTCTGATATACATCCGATTGAATGCGAACCGATTCCAAATTGGCAGGATTTTATATTCATTTTGAAAGTTTGAAACATGTTCCTATCATATATTACCATAGCGGTAATAGTAAAAATCTGAATGGAAATGAATGGGAAATAATCGTTCCGATGATGTGAAATTTAGTATTTGAGCTTGCTTTGGTATTTGTTCTCGCATTAAAAAGGGGCAGTTAATCCTCCGGTAGTCATTATCTACAATTAGGCGAACCCTGAATTCCAGAACGTGCTACACTTATTGCACTACGTGACTTCCGAAGGGTTAAGGAATTAAAAAAAAAACAATTATTTGCAATATTCTCTCCGCTTGCTCATTGCACGGATAATGCGAGGGTTTAAGAATCAACTGAGAACATCTAAAAAAGCAGCCATTTTTGAAAACGACAAAGTAGTTTTTTATCACACTGTTGAAAATTTTTTAATGAAAATGAATCAATGTAATCGAGGCATTAGTAGAGTACCATTGATTGATTTTCATGAAGTTTTATGTAACGATGTGACAAAAAACTGCCCTTTTCGTTTTTCAGAATGGCCGCTATTCCAAACTTTCTCAGTTGAACATTTAGCGATGTTTCTTTGAATGGGTATCCTCTTCCTCTGGTTTCCTGAAAGTGTGGTTAAAATTATGTCTACAACCATTTGAATTATTTTTTCGTTTCAATTGTAGAGGTTTTGATATTGAGGTTGGGAATCGAACTCACGTGAGCGTATACGGGAATCAGTTTACAATACGCTTTGCCCTTTCATTTAAAAATAAAGTTTTGATTTCTTCTTTCAAAGTTGCGTAAAATAGTACCACGAGAGCAGTTGCACCTTAGAGTGAAAACTTTTGACGAGTGGGCGTCATAGAATTCGTCGGAGAAAACAATTTGATGATAATAAAATATTTTGTTCGCTGCAGTATTGTGCAACATGAAGATGGTCTTTGAATTCTGACGGTAAATGTGAAATAACCGTGTCACACCACAAAAGACCTTCATTTCATTTCCATTTTCTTCTCATAGTGATTCAGCTAGCCATCTCTCACAGAAGCCGTGCGAGAAAGAGAGCGCATTGAAATGACAGATAGATTGATATATTTGTTTTGTATTAGAATGGTAAGCGAAATACTACTAGTGTATAGTATTCAGACCGCCTTCGCGCTTTGTTGGGTTTTTCTCCATCATTCTGTTTCTTTTGTGCAATATGTACTATTTGTAGGAATCCACCCGTACATTAATACTAGTTCATTGTTCGTAATAAAATGACCGTCATAACCGTATTTATAGGGGGACCCGGGGCTATTAAGACAGTGGGGGTAATTCGGACCTCTTCGATTTGTTAGAAAATAGCAGAATATATTGGCTCAAATGGCACGTTCCCCGTACATAGTCGGGGATTTGTGCCTAAAAAATAGCAAGACTTTCTGACTATCGTACATATTCGTGAAACCGCTATTCTGAAACATTAATATTTCGTTTTTTTGCCATTCTCAAAACAAAAATCATTTTAATGGAAAATTCGTGATTAAATCAACGAACAAAAGTGAAACAATAAATTGTAAATGTTTTGGAAAGCTTCCCGAGCACAAGAAAATAATTTCTGAATTCCAAATTCAGGTATGCTGTACCCCATACTTGAACACCACAATAAGGTATTGAGGAGCGTTGCATAAGAGGTAAAATACCTAAAATAATAACTGAGACATGTACTAGGAATAACTAGTTAATAATGAAACAAGTTTTTATAATACCTGAATAATAACAAAACCTTTTCAACCTTCCAACAACAAAATTCGCTGTATTCAATAAGGTATTTTCGAGACGCTCTCCACTTTAGTGCGAAATGAGCGTACGGGGCTATTCGGACCCCCTATTCCATCAACCACTGTTCAGCGGCTTGCGGCTGCGCACACCATTGCACACGCCACAGCTGTGGACAGCTGTGACTTACCAGATTAAGTTTTTGTATAGCAATTTTTTTTTTTGCTTCTTAAGGAGTGTCTCTTATAAATATTTCATAGGTAACATAATTCCAATGTAAACAAATTAAATAAAAGTGACGGCGAATTGCCCCGTAGGGAGGTCCGAATTACCACTACATTGTAAAAGGATGGAAAAACGCGCTATCACTGAGTGGTGCAAATGAACTTTTGATGGCACCAAAATGTAGCTGAGGTTTAAAACTAACAATTAAGACCTTTGACCGGTAATTTTTATCACATCTATCCACCTAAAAAGGCGATTTGCTTAAGTAGGTCGGAATAGCCCCGGGTTCCCCTACTGTCAATAAAAAGATGGTCATTTTCAATTCGTTTCTTAAGTGTCTACAGATATGATCAAGTAGGCTAAGGAACGGATTGCGTAAAACCGTCATTCAGTGAGGTATTCTCGGTCGTATCTGACGTCATGAGGTTTTCTCGGTCGTATCTGACGTCATGAGTCTGGCTGTTACACTTTCAATGATGATTCCAATAAGTGAGACATTTACGGGAGAACCGTCTTATTGTTGGCATTTCTTTGGAGTGAGAACCGGAACTCAATATAAGCATCGCTTACTGTGTTGACTGCGATCCGGTTTATTCTCATTTGTCTAGTAGATAAGCCATTACTACGGCGATGGAGCTCAGTACTGGTTCTCTGCTAACTGATTGGCATCTGGTAGATCGCATGAAAGTTATCCACAACCTTTGTTGGGGAGAGGAAATCACGGTTAGATATGTTTTTATGGTATTCCGCTAAATTCCCAATTGGCAGTGATAATCATAGATGCACTGATTATCCACTGTGTCTAGTGTAATTATGGCATAATTCACGTGAACAGTTATTGCACATTTTTTCCGCCGTCAGAGCTTAAATATTGTCAATTATAAATTTTGTTTATCATCGAAAACTGATATTCGCGGAGTATCAGCCGCGTTTATGTGCGGCCGTGCTCTTTTAAAAAGAATGTTGTCAACTCCTACCCAGTAATTTTAAACACAGCTCTCTTAAAAAAAATCAAGATAAACTGAACAGGCAGTCCATGGTGATGTGTTCTAGATAACCAAATAACCTTTTACAGAAAAGATAACAAGTGAAAGCTGTATCCGTGAGTCACTGATGTAGCCAATTGTAGTTAAATACGGTTAATCCCCAATGAGAATATGTCGCAGAAGGAAATCCAAAACCGGATGGAATATTTTAGTTAGCACAAGGATTGAGTTTTTCATTTCATTTGCTTCCACCAACCACCCAACTAAACATAGTGTCATGTAGTGCAGCGAAAAATTGGAATTCGATATCGGTGACCGAAAAAGAAAATATCAAGCATAAAACCACCACCGCCAGAGCACCGAGAATGGTTTCGTCCGGTGCTTGAATGCAAACAACGCCGCCCCGTTGGACCATACCCCACCGTAGGGAAAATACAAAAAAAAATCTCGATCCGAACAGAACTAACCATCAGTGCACTAACTGGAGCTGCGGCAGTGCCCGTTGACCACGTCGCCATGCTGTGCTTCAATCTGAAAATAGCCACCATCTTCCGGAACTACCGAGAGACGGATCCAGTTCGTGACCGGAGTCAGAGTTTGTTCACCCCTCCACCGAGGGCGCCCCATCGGGACATTGGGGCGCTACGAGGTCTGCAGCGACGGGCGTCCAGTGTAATGTAAGTTGATTTTGATGTTGTTTCTGTGCGATGTTTCCCCCAGACGTGATAAGTAGGTACCGGATGCAACATGCGGGATAGCAATGCAATGTACACGTTTGATATGGAATAGATTAACTACGTGATATAAACGTCCTCTTATGTAGTGGAAGTCTTTTCCATAAATTCATTTTGTTTTTTATTTAAGTCAACTTCGTATTATGTACTAGAATCTTATCTTTCAGATTTGTTTTCGCATGAATCAGATCCGAAATGAATGCTTCGTTTTATGGTAGTCAATTATTCAAACAGTACTGCGAAAGTGAATAATTGTTGCTTGTTCAAATCTCTCGGACAACGTTCGAGTGTTGCATCGATGCAGAAATAATTGAATTGCGTGATTCGAAAATAATGGTTAAATGCGATTGTAAATATTTTTTCTCTGGAGAAGGTTACTTTTAATGAACAGAATCCTTGTTGACATATCGAACAAATAACCGGCGGCATCAGTCACAAAAATAAACAGTTTGATTCAATGTTGGGTTCCCGGAAGTGATTTCTATAATATTTTTATTTATTCTATGCGTCGTTCTGTTTTCCTACAGTTGGATGCCCCATGCATGTCTGAACCTGGATAATAATTATATTGAACTTCTTTGAAATGAAGACATTTTGTACTGAGGGATTGCATAAGAAAGCGCCCATGTTTCCCTCTGGAAATGAGAACATTTTAAAACTGGAGCAATTTTTGAAAAGGGCGTAGTAGTTTTGCATGCCTTACTTAAAAAAATTGTCAAAAACAAGAGCCATTTTTCAAAAGAGCATAGGAGTTTTGCATTTCTTACTTTAATTTTGTTCAGAAAAACTATCTGAGAATAAATTGAAGGGAATGAAAAGCTTTGTTCGAAAAATATGCACTCTAAAAAGTTTTTCCTACAAAAACAAATATTTATGTTAAAAAATAAAATTAAAAAACATTTTAATTGTTTTTGTTAACAAAAGCCCTAAACGAAATGAAACATTTTATATGTCATTGCATCACATGGAGACACTATCAGTAAAAAGGTTTTCCTGACAGACAAAACGGTATTTTATTATAGGATATGATTATAAATGTCATTTCAAATCAAATTGCTTTTAACTATAACCTTCCAAGATGTGATAGTTTTCGAGCTATTTGGAATTTTCTTCCAACAAAAACAATTAGTAAAATTGTGCCCTTTTTATAAGTCATTCTACTTTCTCTGTCAACAAATAACAACAATCAAATGATTATCGTTTTAAACATGAAAAAGGTTTCTTTAGTGGATGCAAGCAAAAACTTTTTCCCCCCTTTGAAAAATTGTTCTTGAGGTGAATTGATCTGACTGGTAGTGGAAGTCTTCCAAACCGGTGAAACGTGTAAAGTTTCGTCGGAATCGAAGATAGTCGGTCACGATTTTAAAGATTTTCGGACATATCTTGGTTGAATTTTTCTACAAGCCATTCCGCGATGTCATTATATTCCCAAATTAGGTTGATTGACGTTGGAAGTGAAATAAGATAAAATTTGTTTTTTTTTTGCTTCTGAGATTAGGAGAAATCTGGGACTAACTCCAGGATCGACGACTCGTGGATTCAGAGCCACAGCGTGGTCTTTTGGCGGAATCTTATAAGATTCCGCCATAGTTTTGTGTCCCTTTGCTGTTTATTTTGGCTTATTTTCAGTTCGATTTTCTATACTAATGTCTGTACATGGAAATGGTCTGTCTTATTTTATGACTTATCCTCACTAAGTTAATTAAACCAATCATGATTTCAGTGCTCTCGGTAACCTGATGTCCTTTGCCCTTTCTCAGCTCGTGTAGCTGCATGTTACTGGCCTGCACATGTGAAATGAAATAGTTGAAAGTTGTGGTATTCGAAGATAAGCTCAGCATTGTAATATCCTATCAAATGACATTACTGGCGACAAATATTTTATAAAAACTACCGCATCTACATGCCCGCCCGCAGAGTTGAGATCGACGGTATGGTCACCGATTTGAGTTTGGCGTAAACGAAAATAGTATTTATGTTTCTGAGAAAACCCCTAGTCGTGCGTGATATCCCGCATATTATAGTAAGAACATAGAAGGCGCCGTTATTGGCATTTCAAAGTATAGATATCTCGAAACGTGCACATTGAGGATGGATAGCTACTCCCAGGGCCCATTCGTTGGTTCGTTGTGCAATTTCGCTTGTTCTGGTCAATCAAGTCGCAGCTATGTACGGTCATCATGCTCAGCTCACTTTTGTGAACAGATTTTTTCCTTGTAATATCGAATTAAACCGTTTCTAATCTCTAGCAGGACTCTAAATGAACATATCGTTTCAACTTAACAAAACTAGTACTAAGGTATGCCAAGCATATTCCACGTAATAATGCCACTGTGGAAAAGAACTGTATATTAAAACTCATCTTTCTAATTTCGCCGTTGTTTCAGTAGTCGTTCCACAAGAATGACCTATGAGAAAACTTTCGAAGCCGGCGGGAGCTTTGGATCTGAAATTGGACTGCCTTGTTTGACTGCGTTTAGCTGTTTCTATAAGGGAAAAATCATCCGATTCGATGTTGAATTCTTGATAGCTGCAATTCCAATAGCGCTGTACCTGCTCCATGTGCCTAGTTCGTTGCACCGCGGTTGATGTACTAACGAGTTATCATACAAAACAGCGGGTAATAATGTAAATGGTTTGATTTATTGAACCTAATCAATATTCAATGAGGGGTGATTGAAGCTATTATAAAATTGCATGTTCATTACGTGTTATACTGACTAATGTTAAGGCTTCATGAGCATTCTTAGCTGATAGTTCGAACAAGAAACGTCACAAGTCACAATTTGCGATACAGCGACACGGAACTAAATTGTTCCCAAAACCGTGAATTAAGGGCCATGAACTCTGGAACAATCATGTTTTTACGTTACGAAAACAGGACCGTGAACAAAAATCATTCGTTTTATAATTATGTTCAATTTCCCTTCAGTAACGCCCGCATAACGTTTTTATTAGTGGAAACCGTTGTTTTTGTTTGGTGAACTTCAGTGACGGTTTCCGTCATCTTATTACCGAATCCTGTACGTGTACTAGTTCACAACTTTATAAATATCATTCATAAAACCGAAGGTTGACCTATGTTTTATTCATATATTTCGGAACATTAGTTCACAAAATTAAAACCGTCGAAATATTTTCTAGTGAACTATTTTACGAAACTCGGAATATAATTCATGAATCCATTCAATCCTCGTGAACTAATTCTATATTACTAATATATTAGTAACAATTTAATATCCATGCTCGTAAAGTAGTTCACAAAAGCATCAATTATTATTCATGTATTCATCAACTTATTCATGACTTATTGTATAATAGTCACGAGTGACCATTTGTTTTAGTTTGTACATTGTGAAATCAATTGATTCGCAATAGTGGTTATAAATTGTCATCATTCGATTTATGGGACCATATTTTGCATAGTTTGTACGATGTGGAGTTATTGAAAATTATGCTTCGATTTCGTAGCTATCGAGAAGGTGCATAAAAGTTCATTTTGGATAAAATTTCGAATTTTGAATCGGACCGATGCGAGACGATATTATTAATGAACGAAAGCATTGCAAATTCACTAGTTCCTTCAATGCTTGTATATTGACAAGCATGCAGCGTGCTTCATAAGATGGCACGGGGAATGCTGTCCGGCCTAGTTTACGAAGGGCAAATAATATGAAGCGTTTTTGTACAGATTCTATTCGTTCTTAATTTGTGCTTGAAAAAGGGCACCAAATGACTTTATAGGAAATTGTCTGATTTTAATTTAGTTTTGACGTAGTTAAAAAAGTTCTTTGTACTGGATTCAATCTGCTGTTCAGTTTTAGAATTATAATCCGTAAGTGCAGAATCTATGGCCATATTTAGTTTATCAGATGTCGAGATATTGTTGCAAGTGCTCTTTGTTCTGATTTTTCTTGTATAGCTTGTAGGCTTATTGTTTCCTATTTTGCAGATTTATAATTTGCCTGTTATACCAATTAGGATGCTTCGAGCCACCGTGTCGTCTTTTCTTCTTAATAGGCACCTCTTCATGAATAATTTTGAAAATTATTTTGTAAAATCGGTCCAGGGCGGTTTCAATATTCGTTTCATTTCTGAGAGTATTTTGCCAGTCTACATTACCTACCTTCCGTCTAAGTCATAGTTGGCTTTATGGTATTCAAAGACTTCCTCACAGGTACTTGATTTTCATGGATGGACAAAGAAAACTCAATAGCAGTATGAAAGGCTTCATTTTTCCACAAAGGAGCTAAAGATTCAGATACACAGAAATCTTCCTGAGTGTTTGTATTTACAAGGTCAAGATAGCAATTCTGTTGATTTTTTACATGATTTATTTGATTTAATCCTATGCTATTTGTCAAAGATGAAATGTAATGTTCCGTTTTCTCCTACGACTGGGATGAAAATATTTTCATTTTCAGAATCCGGAATAAAATCGGCATTGCGCTGGTTAAAGTCTCCGTAAATGTGAACTTTAACCTCGACTGGAAGTTCAAATAAAAGTTGTTCGGCAATTTATAAAAAAGGCTTCGTACGATGTTATATTAGCATGCCCTGGTGAGAAATATACAGAGGCGAAAACATGCATTTCGCCTGAAATGTTCGCTTTAACCCACACATGCTCAAATTCCTTGACTTCACTGTGGTAAGAATTTCAGAATTAAATTGAGCCGAAACGCCTATAACAACTTTGTGTATCTCGAAACATTTGTCTATATGCCTATGTAATCAAAGGTTATGTAATACACGCATTATTTATCGTGTATAAATTTTGGTGTATTATCAATGACAATTATATATAGGATTATTTCTCCGCGGACGATTTATTTTTATGTTAAAATTATTCGCGCGCGTTCTTATACTATTTAACGCACATTTCAAACGGTATGAAATAAGCCCTACCGAAATACCTGAAACGACTAACTTTTTTATGTCAAATATACAACCAATGACATGTGCACGGTTTTTTACGATAATTACTAGAACAAAATTTAAAACAATAAGAACGAAAAGAAACTATCGTGTCACTTTTTGCAACAATCATCAAGCTACAATATTTTTATACTCATGAAGAAATATGGTTAACGTGGTAGTAATATAGTGTATGTACTATTTCAAGGCATGTGCAAGTACTCAATACAATAAGAACAATTAATATAATTTTGTTGATGATCCAATGGGCTAAAAGTAAACCAATGAATATGACAATAAAGCATTTGTTCTTCGTGCTGATATGACTGCCAACAATTCACGCAAAATGTTAATGTTGAAAAGACCATGCGTATTCCCCACGCGTATTAAATACCCAGTGTATTAGTTTCCTAGTTGATTAAATAACACTAAACAAACAAATAAATTAGATTGTTCAGTTTAAAGAAATGTGAGCTCGATTGGCATCAACCGGCGGATACGTGTTCCCTTACAATGCCATTACATCAAAGAACATTTAAAATTACATACGACCAAAAATGTGCAAATCAGAATATAACGAAATGAAGACGGCTTATTTATTTGCACTAATAAGATCGGAAAAAATAGTTGCATAACTGAGATGACACTGCTGATAAATCACTTTATAAAAATAAGTGATTAGGGATGCGGACGAAAATAGCTGACCACTGCCAATTGTCTCTAGACGAAATTATCAAAACAAACTATGATGAGATCAAATCCATCATGAATAAGTTAAAAAAACCTGTTTAATCCACCTAGTGGTGCAATTGTGCCTTTCTCATAATATTTAATTAGTTTAATCAGCGTGAGTTCAATGTTGTCTTTATGTTAACATATTTTGAAATGAAGGATGGTGGGGGAGAGTAGGTGGATAATTAGTGGGAGGGGAGGATGCGTTGGGAACAACCTAACATATTTTGGTATACGGGTGGGAGAAGGAAATGCAGGTGTGAGGTTGGTCTGTGATGAGGGGCGAGGGGGGGGGGGAGTGAGAGAAGTGTGGAGGGGTGCGGGAGTAAGGAGGGGGAGAGGTGGATGGGAGGATTGGTCATTTGTGATCTAGACCCGCAAATCCAAGTAATGTTGGGCATATTTGAATATGTATTATATTATTCGGACACCATGGTGTGGCCAGTTTATAAGGGAATTTGCTATGTGACCGTGCTCTTTAATTCGTAACTCCGAAACTGGAAGTCGGTTCAACTAAAACTTCAATAACAGCTTATGGGAGCGTTATATCGTTCATTTAAAACTAAGCTTGTGCAAATCGGTTCAGCCATCTCTAAGAAAATTGAGTAACACTGTTTGACACACACATACACACGCATGCATACACACATAAATATACACAGACATTTTACGTACTAGACAAACTGAATCGAATAGAATAAGAGACTCGGCCCTACGGGTCTCGGTTAAACGGTCGAGCATAACCTTTCTAGAAATGAAATGCAAAAAAGAGTGAAATCAGCAAACTTAAAAGTCTGTTTTCTCAAAATAATTTGTTTCGGTCTATCATTAAAACTCGTCGTTTCATGCATTTGAGGGGTATTTGACATGAAAAATACGAATTTGATTTCGGAAATTTCAGGGGGCCCCTTTGAAATTAAATTTTTAGTTTCTGCTTATATAGGAATTTCTTAGGTGACCGGATGATTCATACTACATTTCCGGAACCATAAAACCGATCTGTACCAAAGTTCGTAGCAGTCTATAAGAATAATATACCTTTCGTTTGAGACTAATTTTGTGAAAATCGGCCTAACCATCTGATGTGAAACTGAGGTGAGTTTTTTTTTTAATTTTAAATGGAGATTTTTCCGGGCACTTCCAGAACCGTCTATGGTGGTCAATGTGGCCCACAAGATTTCGATGGGCCGTCCGTAACCTAGAACTCCAAAGGCAAACTTTAGCAAAAACAAATCCTTTTTGCATTCATCGCGGTATCGGTTTGAATAGGAGTTTTCTCTGTGACTACACTCCACAACCCGTAACTCCGCAACAGGAGATCGGATCGAAATAAAGTTTAATCATAGTTTTTCGGGACGCAACACCGTTGCGACTAATTTTGGTCAAATCGGTCAAGTTATCACTGAGAAATCAATGTAACTGTTATTTTGAATTTGGGTACTTCCGCCGAGGTTTCCGGAACCGTCGGTGGTGGCAAATGGGGCCAAAGAGATTATGAATGACTGTTAGTGACCTAGAACTACAAATCCAAGCAGTTGTGGTCACATTTTGAAAAAAAAATCATCTTTTTACATTCATCGCCATATACGTTGAAAACGGGATTTGCTGCATGCTCGAACTCATAACCCTGTAATTCTGGTACCGGAAGTTCGCTCAATTAGAAATTCAATATCAGCCAGTCGCAACGCTGTACCTTTCATTTGAGACCACATTTGTAAAAATCGGAAAATTATTCGCTGAGAAATAGGTATAAATTAACTTAGGGACTTGGCAACTTCTCTGTGGGGCATTAAGAACCGTCATAGGTGGCCAATGTGGTCAAAGTGACTTCGATAGGTCATTAATGATTTAAACACGCAAATCCAACTAAGGTTTCACATATTTCAATATATATTGCATCATTTGGACATCATGGTGGTGTCAGTTTATATGGGAATTTGCTGTGTGATATTACTCTTCAACCCGTAACTCCGGAAGTCGGATCAATAAAAAATTCAACAGCGACCGTAGGTTGTACCTTTCATTTGAATCTAAATTCGTGTTTTGAATTAGCATAGTTTCCTGAAAGATGGAAAAATGTCAAGGTTATTCATAGTCTGAAGCCAGATAAAATTCCAGCAGAAACGTTTATCTATCGACCTATTAGTTTCCTCTTTTCTAATATTAAATTATTTGAAAAAAATTATCCTAACTAGAATGATGTCATATCAATGGCAATTCTATTTTCCTCTCCGAACAGTTTGGATTTTGTATTGGACATTCAACTACTCATCAACTTGTTAGAGTAACTACATGATAAAGGCAAACATCTCAGAGTGCTACTCCACTGGAGTTGCTCTTCTAGACATAGAAAAAGTTTTCAAGAGTTTTTGACACAAACAGTTTCCAAAATGTGGGATTCCAATTTTCTAATTCACATAATAAAGATGATCAAAAATTATCGTACTCGCCGTACCTTACAAATATATTATCACGCGTTTGATTGCAATTTTCGCAGGTAAAAATGCAAACAAAATAAATGTATAATAAACCATTTTCTTCGTTTTTTAATAGCGAAAACAGCTGTGTAATTGAAAGTAAGGAATTTATTGAATTAATGATAAATAAATTGGTTTGAACAAAATAAAAAGTGAAAAAATCGCGGTTTTGACTTTTTTCTATGAGAAACCGGCCGACCGCAAATGTGACCATCGTTGATTCGAACGAAACTTTACATTTGTGTTCGGTTTATGAATCTCCGTGATTTTTTCTGGCAATTTCAATATTCTGATACAAGAGCAATTGTTCAAAAGGGCGTAGACGTTTCTACGTGCAATAATTTAATTTTTTTTGTTCGATTACACCTTTTTTACAGTAAAACTATCTGAGAACGAAATACAGGTAATGAATACTTCTGCACGAAAAAACACGCGCTGAAAAAATGTAATTTTATTACAGAATATAATTCTAAGTATCATTTTAAATCAACATGCATTCAACAAATATCTTCCAAAATGCGGTAGTTTTCGAGATATTTGGAATTTGGTCCAACAAAAACAATTAATTCGTGTAATTATGTCCTTTTTAAAATTTATTCGCGTTACCCCATCATAAATTGTCAAAAGTCTAATGTTTGTCGTTTTAAAGACATAAAAGAAGCTTTTTCAGTGTATCAGGAGCATGGAGAAGCTTTTAATAAAAAAGTTTTCCTAACAACAACTTTTGACAAATTTTTATAATTCATACTATTTGCAGTCAAAAGTACAATTTTGTTTTTGAATATGATTCTAATCGCCATTTTCAATCAAAATGCTCACAACAGAAGTTTTCTGAAATGTAGTAGTTATCGAGATATTTTAAATTTTGTTTTAACAACGCAATTATTTTGTTTTATTACGACCTTTTCAGAAGTTGTTCGCGTTTCTCCATCAACAACAATTAGTTTTTCGTAAGGCCCATAATATTTCCTATAACTTTCCCATTGACATCAAGGCGATATTGTTAACCGTTTGAAAGCTATACAAAAACAATCAAAATATGATTCAACCATAGGATGAAAACTATATAATTGAATTATATTTTGGTTGTTTTTGTATGGTTTTCAAATGGTTTACAATATCGCCTCGATAATAATGGGAAAGTTATAGGAAATGTTATGGGCCTTACGATAAACTAATTGTTGTTGATGGAGAAACGCGATTAACTTCTGAAAAGGTCGTAACAAAGCAAAACAATTGTGTTTTTAAAACAAAATTTAAAATATCTCGAGAACTACTACATTTCAGAATTTTTTTTGTTATAAGCATTTTGATTTAAAATGGCGTTTAGAATCATATTCAATAATAAAATTGTGCTTTTGACTGCAAATTATAGAAAAAAGTTAAAAGTTGTTAGGAAAACTTTTTATTAAAAGCTTCTCCATGATCCAAATACACTGAAAAAGCTTATTTTATGTCTTTAAAACGATAAACGTTAGACTTTTGATGATTTATGATGGGATAACGCGAATAACTTTTAAAAAGGACGTAATTACATGAATTAATTGTTTTTGCTGGACCAAATTCCAAATATCTCGAAAATTACCGCATTTTGGAAGATATTTGTTAATTGCATTTTGATTTAAAATGATACTTAGAATTATATTCTGTAATAAAATTACAGTTTTGTATGTCATTAGTATGAAATTTAAAAGCATGTATGAAGTTATTGTTAGAAAAACTTTTTTGCTGATAATTTCTCCATCATGAAGCCACATTCAAAATGTTTTTTTTCTTTTTAGATTTTTGTTGACAAAATATAAAAAATAGAAAAAAATGGTTTTTTTGTGATTCAAATTTTTATCATAAATTTTGTTTTTGTCAAAAATGACACAACATTTTTTTCGTGCAGAAGTATTCATTACCTGTAACTTGTTCTCAGATAGTTTTACTGTATAAAATAGTGTAATAGAACAAAAAAAAATTTAAATTATTGCACGTAGAAACGTTTACGCCCTTTTAAAAAAATACGCTTGAGTCAAAATAATCTTATTGACTGTGGAAAATGTTTAGTCTTCCATGCTGGTTGAAACTGTAAAGTTTTATAGGAATCTAAGATTTTCGGACGGACCTTTGTGGAATTCCAAGTCGAGCGCAATGAAGCTTGAATATTTTCAATGATTATCCGAAAAAAATGGAAAGTTTTTCCTAATGCGGGAAAAAATCAATTGATTGTTCTCTTAAACCAAATTATAATTATATCATTAAATTTTATGGTTTGAATTTTACGTGGTCCCATCAATTTAAATACCTGGGTTTGATTTACGATAAAAACATACTTTTAAGGATCACATTGAGGGAATCCAAGTAAAATGCAACAAATATAATAAATGTGTATACCCTCTTATAAACAGGAATTGTAGTCCTTGAGGCAGTATTATAAGCAATTTCCGACAAAATTGCAGCAGATTTGTTTAGTTCCTTTTTCACATAACAAGCAGGCTTAAAACTTGGGGCATATAGTCGATGCAACTGGCTCTTACGAGCTATATGAAAGCTCAATCAAAAAGAAGAAGAAGAATAATTAACTGAATCATGTAAACAATAGGGATGAAAAGTCACCACTTGTGTCTGAATACCCAATATAACAGATTAGAAATGTAATTCTACCGTACTCTTTCAGGAACGAAATTTTTAGCCGATGCTCGAGTTTGTTAAATGCCTACCTGAGCTAGTGTCAATCAGTGAACTGCTTTTTAGTTCACCAGTCTCTAATAAAACATATTCAACAATACACAGTAAAAATGAACGCGGTTTAGATTGTGTATCTATTTGGTAGAAGAATCGAAGAAAACGAAATCTTGAAAAGCTCCTCCTATCTGATGAAGGCTAGACATTGAATATAGTATAGGGTAAAACGGTATAATACGCCCCACCGGGGCTAAATGCCCCTCTTCGATTCCCAGGATTCCTGAATTATCTGAAAAGTAAAAATGACTGATAACAATATCATTTCATGAAATCAACGTACTAAGTTAGTTTGGTATTTTTAATATGTTGCAAAACAACAATAAACACAAAAGTTTCAAAAGAACTACTTTTATGTAAGCTTCCACTTTTCCAATAGCATTACAACCAGGGTTGTTAATACGATACATTTTTCGCGATAATTTATCGGCGTTACTCGTTAACGATAATGTATCGTCATCGAAAACTCCGTTAACGATAATGTATCGTCGCCTTCATCGTCATCGTCGATAATTGTATCGTCGTATTCATCGTCATCGTCGGTTCATCGGTTATCGCGATACATTTTGCGTTACTTTCCCGTTTACTGGAGTTGAAGTTGATGCGGTTAACTTTCCGTAAATACCTATTGAAGGACATGTTGTTGGCAGTTGAAAATCAATAGTTTTGGACATTTTCTATGCACAGCGGAGAATTTTTTTTTTCAACTTTTCGGGAAAGTGTATTATACTGAAGGGAAAGTTGTTGGCAGTGGAAAATCAATATTTTTGGACATTTTCAATACGAAGAAGGGTCCGACGATGTGTCAAAATGGATTTTTTTTAACTTTTCGAGTAAGTTGGTGCACAGAAGAGTCCCAGGTGCACAGTGCGGTAAAAAGGTGATCAAAATTGTTTTGACCACGAAGAAAACAAATTTTGAGCTATTGTGTAATTAGTAATTTTTATCACGCAAAGACATATATTGAAAAAAACTACTAAACCACTATTATTAGGCCATTCACAAATTATACTACACATTTAAGTGGTGTGGTGATTAACAGATTTTATTATAATTTTAATTTAAACTAGAAGATTTTGAATTTTAAAAAGGAGAATATACATATTTCCAATGTATATTTTTTTCTAGTTGGGAAGCTTTTATCCTCTCCTCCGTTTCTTCTCTCCACTATGTAACAAGATGCTTCATGCTTCCTTCTTTTACCTTCAAATATGTAGTGTAATTTATGAACGGCCTCATAATAGAGTTTCAGTCGTTTTTGAATACAGTGAAGACCCGTTTTTATCAGCCATTGGTGAATTGACATTGACAAAATCAGCACATATCTTTTCTGATTCTGAAGAGACGATGTCGAAACGCAAACACCAAGACTAATATATTTTTTCCTTTCTTTTTAATAAACCGCAGTGGTTAAAATAATCTTCTTTAGTCCCTTGACAAAGCCTTATAACCCGTTCTGATTATTTAGTAAAAAATTTCCCTTAGGAGGTCTTGCAGTACAGTAGTATTATTTTTATATATTTTGCATCTCTCAGATAAGAAAGATATGCTAAAGAAGGAATTTACTCGAATTTGACTTGAACGTAGACTAGAGACCACCAAACGGTTTTGATAGTGTTTGTTTTACAGATTCGTCTTGGTGAAGCTATACCTGCGGAAATTTGTAACTTCCATACCAAAACATTACTTTTTGCCTACTAAATCATTCGATAACTTCTAAGTTGTAAGAGATACAAATAAACTAACATTACAAAAATTCTGTATTTTCTTATGCTGAACGAAATCTTTGAACATTTTGAAATTCTACAAAATTACCAGGAAAAGTATTTTGAAATAAGCAATTTTGTGGGGTATATTACAGAAATCTTCACAAACGTATAATTAAATCGACAGATAGACACATAGTCTCTTCAGCGAAGTTAATACTAAATATATTCTCAACAACTTTGCCAAAAAAAGTTTTTTTTTATTTTTATAAATGACCAAACAAACACTTGCTTCTCAGCTTTAGAGGGATTAATCACCTAACTAATACTTTTTAAATGCAAAAAATATAAATAAACTTTGCTGAAGACACTATAGCTAAAAGATGTTTTTCATGGTTCAAAGAATTTCTTTAACCTTTTTGCCATTTTGGAAACACTGTGCACTGGTGGATTCTACTGTTATTTGAAAATGTCCAAAACTATCGATTTTCAACTGCCAACAACCTGCCCTTCGATATAAAAAGTTCGTGAAAGTTGAAAAAATTTCTATTTTGACGCACCGACGGTACATGCCCAAAACTATTGATTTTCACTTATTAATAACTTCTTCAATATAATAAACTTTCCCTAAAAGTTGAAAAAAAAAATCCATTTTGACACATCGTCGAACCCCCTGTGTATTGAAAATGTCCAAAACTATTCATTGTCAACTGCCAATAACTTACCCTTCAATATAAAACACTCCCGAAAAGTTGACAAAAAATTCCATTTTGACACATCGTCGAACCCTTCCATGCATAGAAAATGTCCAATACTATTTATTTTCAACTACCAACATGTTCTTTAACAGTTATTTATTTCTAAACAATTGAAAGTTAGCCGCATCAACTTCAACTCAAATAAACGGGAAAGTAACGCAAAATGTATCGCGATAACCACCGATGAATTATCGACGATGACGATGAATCTGACGATACATTATCGTTAACGGTGTTTCCGATGACGTTGACGGGTGGTTAACGTTATCGACGATGACGATTAATTATCGATTAACAACCCTGATTACACCCAATTAAAAATAGTCGGATTCGATAGAACTATTTCAAGTAGCTTACTAGAATGTTATAGTTACTATCTTAGTTTATAGCTTGGCTTAAAACTATGTGTGTGTGTGTAAAACCAAAACGCCCCACCCATTGTTGTGGGGCATACTCACCGACTGCTGTGGGCCATACCGTCCTCTTGTTGTGGGGGGCACATTACACTTTCACCGGGGGCATTTTGCCCTGGGTGAAAGAAAAAACTAGAATTTAGGCATCTTTGAAAAATGTTTAATTGTACTTGTATCAGGATGTTTTTAATAAAAAATGAAATGGGTACTAACTTCTAACTAATATAACAATAAATTAGAGTAGTTAGTGAGAAGATCATAGCGTCGAATGGTGAAATATAGCTATTTTTGCTTAAGGGGGTCGTATTTGACCTGTTTACCCTATTATGTTGTAAAAGTAAGATAGACATATCATCTTAGTGTTTCGCAAGTAAACCTCTTTTCGCGTCTTGAATGAACCCGAATCCGCCTGGAAGGATTTTGAATTAATAAACTTTTTCGATTCTACGGAACTACTTCTGTGGTGGGCCACGGTTAAATAGAATTGCACATTGAAACTTTCTGTAAATCTATTGGGTGCTTAGCGATGCTTTTCCATGGTTGAACAGCGAAGCAGCTGTACACAAAAGTTGAAAGTGTCTTGAATGGAAACCAATTGATTCTAGTTTTCCACGATGCCGGAAGAGGTCTTTGTTTTGTATGTGGATTAGGTTAGTAAAAGATAACCGGAAAAATTCATGCCATTATTTCAAACCGCAGATCAATGGAGTCCAGTGAACAAAATAATCCGGATCAAATTTATACTCTCTAAACCTGTGGGAAAGTTAAATTGAACAGATGTGTTAAGTAGGTGATTATTTTTTATTTGCCAAACAATTGTATTGTAGGCTACAGTAACATAGATAGCTGTTGGTACACTTTGGGTTATTGGTTTTCTTCGAATATTTCAAAAATCCACCACCAAATAGTGCTAAAGACGTTTGTCAAAAACTAGAAATCGATTCGGCTATAAATAGAAGGTTGTGCACCTTTTAAGTACAAGTTAAAAACAACATTCAATATTTTGAATCAGTTATATTTCCAGTGCGATTTTCTACGTCTATGACAAAGAACAACTACAACAGTGCGAAAAAATCTTTTAAAATGCTTGGTGCCAGATGTATCAGATTCAACATTTTATTCACTGCCAAGATCCATTTGAGACATACACGTCAACAGTGTGTGTATTAATTTTACCATTCCCGCGAAGGTCTCGATGTTCAGTTCGAACATTCCGCCCGCCCGAACAGTAAACCCGCCATGAACTTGTCGCTGCAGAATCAATGCATTTTGGCGGATAGATTTGTAACATTTAAAATCGATGTCGCTGGACCGTGGAACCATTGAAAGCCAATCGATGGCGTACACGTAGCTTGCAATTTGATCATTCTGAAAACAATCATTTCCGTCAACAGCTATAAACTATTTCTAGAGAAAATTTTCAATAGGACGTAAGTAACATTGAGAGTCTCTCTTTGAGTACTTTCTCTTTCGTTTATTACGACGTCATTACAACACTTTGTACTAATTTTCCAGTACATATCGAAAGCCGACGGTTTTTACTACAATATTTTGCAAAGAAAAGAGTAGTAAATGTTGAAATGGCCGAGTAATGAACAGAAGAGAAAGACCTCAAAGAGAATCTCTCATTGTTACTTACGTCCCATTGAAAATTTTCTCTAGATTTTAGCTTCCAAATAAGAGAACTTACTACTTCCTCCAGCGAGGTAAACATTGAACAGCATAAATAAGTTTCGAACAGACACTGGACGGCGAAAAGTTGCATCGGCAAGCGATCAAACGACGGTCTCAGAAGTGTCAAAAACATACTGATTGAAATCATTAGCCCTGCTGAAGTCAGCAATACAAAAAAATTGATGCTCGCAATTGTTCGAAGCCGTTGATAGTTACTGGAAAAAATCGAATTTTTTTTGTAGAAATCCTACTTAAAACTTACACATTTGCATATTACTTTATGAATGACGAATGATGTGAAATGGCACTGCTGAATGAAGACTCCAATTGAGCCCAGTATTGCTTTTGTTGAAAAACTGACACCGGACTGGAGTCGGTTATTTCCAATCTTTCAGTGACATTACGGAACAGGGGGTCAAACTGGCGCACAACAATTGCCAGTTCCACACGCATAACCCTTAAAATTACCATGAACTCCTTGAAACTTAACCAGCCAGTGTAGCTCCACGGTACGGTGATTAGCACGAATGCTACATCAATTAGCCAATGAAGGGCGGTCGGTAGCATGTCCAACGAGAATGGGATTTTGAAGAGTTCGTCATATAAACCGGTGGTAAAGCACCAGATGAACATGTTGGTCGTGTTGTAGCAATACATCATAACTAGAAACTTGTTGTTCCAGATAAAAATATTTTTTCTCATCTCGTACGCATCTGCATCGTCTCGCTGGCAAGATTTTTCATTGATTTCTTGCTTCAACTTTATTAGCGTATCTCTGTGATAGGCGAGGGCGGCCGCCCGGAATATTGAAACGGTGAGAAAGAAATGCATATTCAGTATTGTCGCAAACTTTTCAATATCCTGAGCAATGATGGTACGGCAGAGGTGAACTGTGAAGCAAAGGTACTGTAGCATCAGCAAAACTTTCAACACTGCCCAGGCAATTCGCAGACTGGTTCGCTTCGACAACGGTGGTTTGAATTCTAGAAGTGAAGCAAACAAAACAAAAACAACAACTTTTATGTAGAGACCTTATGTGGGATGCAAACAGTTTTCCCCCTACCGAGCATAACACATGCTATATCCAAGGAGTAGAAATAGTCCCCATCGAGGCTAAACTCTGGAAATGGGTTGATATATTTTTTCAACTTTTCCATGCTCGACCCGCTGGTTTCCAGTGCCGACTAACTTGGTTGTTGGTTTTCCTCACATTAAGCATGCTCGTCAGTGGCGAGCTCTATTATAATGATATTTATGTAGGGTACAATCACTTTCTTTGAGCTGGTTCGATTATCTCAACGATTCTGTACTTTGCTATCGCCACAGGGATTAAATAAGCTGGCTCGTTTAGAGACTCTTTTTGCCTTAAGAAAAATTTTAATCCCTTGTGACATTTTATTTATTAACCTTTCTACAGACAAGAACGAGGCGTTCATATGTACGTTGGATATGAATGAGATGTAGTCCGTTTTCAATACAATTTGGCAACCGATTCCAGTTGGGGACCAAACTCTGGCCGATATCAATGTCGATGAAACGAGCTTCTTCTCTGCTTAATTCGTCGTTCAATCCGGGACCTGAAGAATTGCCTTTGGTTTCTGAGAAGACACATCGACGTTTTGGTGACTCATCTTCTGCTACAGTTATCTGACCAATGGCATTTTTTCGTTTTTGCTGGAAATCCACGAACATGCTTCCAATCCATAAAACGGGAAATGGTGAAATATCAATAACTATCGTGGAATAACTTCATTGAGCGCTCTCTCGAGATGGCGATTATGGAGTTACTTCAGGATCAGTGCAAGCAGTACCTAATCTATGACTAACATGGCTTTATATCTGGACGCTGAACAGCGACTAACCTGCCAAGTCTAGCATCCTACATAACAGGGAGTAGGGAATGTCGCGCTTAAACTGATTTGATTTAGACCAACTTATCCCATGTTTGACATATAACAATCGATAAAAATTGAAATTTGGATTAAACGGTTGATTTGCAGTTGTTTCGGTGCTAGCTCTCCGATCGAGTGATGAAGATTGCCACGTACTTAGTTTCACATAAGGAATTGCAGATGGAAGCTACTTGAGACCGTTGATGTTTCTGCCTTACTTCAATGACGTGTATTTAGTGCTGAAAACTCCTCGCCGGTTCAGTACAGACGATCTCAAAATATTTGGTCTCATCCGTTAATTTCAGGTTTGCCGATTTTTCCAAAAATAGCATGAAACCTTTGCTGAAGGTGGTGTAGCAAGCACTGGTGTGTGTGTACATCCGAAAAAGTGCCCACCTTACCTCAGAACTTTAAAACTGCCGAAAACTTATGGAGAAGGAAAGTCGATTGAGAGATAACGGGGGGAGGCAGTCCCTTTTCTACTGTCCTGGTTTTTTACTCGTCTGATGTGGTCACCCTGAATACCTGTGTACGAAAAAAATACACAATGAAAAAAATGTTATGTTATTGTTCAATAAAACAAAAAATTATGTTTGAAATTTAAATTCCAATAAAACCCATTTCTTTATTTTTTGTGTTTTGTCATTATTTGTCTATTCTTCATGAGTGAAGAAATAAAAAAGAAGTAACAAATATATCTGTGACTGAAAAAAAACTATTTCTTTTTGCTGTATTACACAGCATCTTTGAAAAGAATACTAAATTTGTTTAAATGTTATCTACTCTTCTATATATCTCCTTTTTCATAAAATAACATCGGTGCGCATAAACCAGTAGAATCTGAAATTATGTTTTCCGCTTAATGGTGTGACTTTATTAGCACTCAAGTTCTACTGCAGACACTGTTAAAATATGTCATTTTTTTACACAAGAAAATGTTTTTGGAAATCGACTTTCAGTAGGCCCCGTGCGAATCTAGAAACTTTGATGAAATTTTAATAGCTTTCTCTGACGTTTTTAGATCGATTTGTAGCTTTCAACAAAGCTGTAAACAATGAAATTGTCCATCAGATTCTCACTTTTGGTAATTTTTCAATGTCTATAGTACTACCTAGGGGCAAAAAGGTGAACCAGTTTCATTGAAAAACCTTAGTTTATAAATATAAAACTTTAAAATAAAAAGTTGTTCTGGAGCCCCCGACAGAATATTTTAATTTTTCTTTCAAATGAAAGGGAAAAGCCCATTCTATCACATGCTGAAGTTTTAACGACGCCGATTTTTTTTAATAAATTTATTCTACCAAACACACCGTGACAATATTTGGAAGACGCAAATTGCGATAGAAAACACAATACTGTAGGGAAATCACGTGCGCGGAAGATCTACATTCAACTATCTTGTCGTCATGGATGACGAGATTTATGTGAAAGCAGATTTGCGGTAGCTTCTTTTTCTTTACAGCGCGTCATAAGGTCATCTTGAAGTAAGCTGGAAAGCAGAAAAGGTCTAAGTTTGCTAAAAATCCATGATTTGGCAGGCAATTTGATTATGTAGAAAGTGGATTCGTGATAGCCGAAACGGTCAATTGGCAGAAGTACTTGATAAAAATGCTCCCAAATTCGCCTACTTCAACTTCTGAGATCTCACGATGGCTTTACGGTTTTCTGGCCGAATTTAATCTCAAATCATTACTGGAAACATGCTCTGGTGTGATGCAAGTCTAAGAAGGTCAATTTCGTGCCAATGGATCTTCATTCACTGAGCACACTGGAATTGAAAAATACTGGGCCATCAAGAAACATTTTAAGGAAGTGAAATCGAAAGTAAATCTGAGGAAAAAATCGATCTACACTCAATACAAGTTAGCCCAAATGTTGTACAATACCTTATGAGCAGTGTTAAAAGAAATTTTTGTATGCATTTGCATTTAAATATTGCTATGAAATTAACCAATAACCAAAAAATGACAGATCGCGATAAGGCGAAGAGAAATTATGAATATCATAATAAAAATGCTGATGTCATGAACATCGGTCACATCACTCCACGTATCAAATTCGAATGTAAATTCTAGAATATAATATCAAGATAACGTGCAAATAATTTACGAAAATCGTGACTAAGATTCTAAAATCACGAAAATCGTAACTAGGATGCTGAAATCATGAATATAACTCGTGAATCAATTATCATAAATCTTAACTAAGA
Organism: Topomyia yanbarensis; assembly: GCF_030247195.1. Classification (NCBI taxonomy): domain Eukaryota; kingdom Metazoa; phylum Arthropoda; class Insecta; order Diptera; family Culicidae; genus Topomyia; species Topomyia yanbarensis. The sequence continues at coordinate 366,955,251 of NC_080671.1, read as the reverse complement.
TCCTAAATTCATGAACATAAATCACTCTACTCGTGACTAAAATATCACGATAACGTTAATAGAAATTATGAAGATCTTTAAATCATGAATATAAATCACATTACTCACACATAAATCGTGACTAGTATCTTGAAATCATAAGCATGAATCACTGTACTTATGATCATAATGCCACGAAATAGAAATTACGAAAATCGTAACTACGATCCTGCAACCATGAACATAAATCACGCTATACTGACAGAAAAATCTGATAACAAACTCATGAATGAAATATCACGGTAACTTGATGAGAATCCACCAAAATCGCGAATAAGCTCCTGCAATCATGAACATCGTTTAACTGACGGCTGTGCATTTCCAAATTGTAAACAAAGATCACAACAAAAACTAAACATGTACAGGGAATAACCACAAAAACCCTATCAAACATTCGTATGTAACGCCATGTATATATTCGACGCGAACTAGTTTTTTGGAAACACAATTAATTTCATGAATACGAGATTCATTATTCATAATCTCAGTAACTTGGTCACGGTTTTTGTAAATCCTTCAGTTCACGGAATCGTGATATTGTTTTCATGGATTTATGAAAAACGCTCCAAAATTCCAAATATTTGACATGTTTGCACACCCAATCAGTTTGAACTGCGTTTTGATCAAGGTTTTCCTCGAGCGTCCGAAATATCAGTATTATTCAAGTGTAGCTGGATTTTGATAAAAGTGCCGGTTTCGAATTTGGAATAATACAAAGTTATGCTGACGGTATGTGCTCTATTTGTATTTATTGATATCAAAAGATATTATTTTGTTTGTTTATGGAAAATGTCAATAACTTCACACTTTTGTAACAGACAGTTTCAACACACGTTTTTGATAAATTATTGAAATACTTTTCTTGTTCACGTATGTCCACTATGATTCGAGACAATTTGTGTTCCTCGAACATTATACAAATCTTGACCGAATTTGCCCGTTTTTGATTAAGTGGAGACGGAGACGAATTATAAGATTTTCAGTTTAAAATTTGAATTTGAACTAAAAAGGGAATGCATAAGACGTAAATAATTTTGGTCGTTCATATTGAAAACCAACGAGGTGAACAGAAGTGATTGTCAAAGGTTCCAAATTTCAAAAAATAGATTATGAATGCCATGCTTTAGTGTTACCGGGAAGCTATTTTGATCATGCAAAGCAAAATAAATCTAGAGATGAAATATATGACTGGATACTGCGAGCGAAAATTAGTAGTGTAGTGCAAAAGAATACTGGAATCTTATGGCTTTGGCCAAAAAGCCGTGATTTGGCCAAAAAGCTCACTTTGGCGAACACTCCAGCTTGGCGAATTTGTTTGTGAGAAGGTTGTCAGTCGTAGTATGTCAGCAAGCAAGACAACACAACGTGGTTGCTCAAAACTATACCAGGAAGCAGTACAAGCATGTTCTGACCAAGTATGACGCATGTATTTGAATGGACGCTTCATCATAATAATAAACTTTGGACAAATCCTCAGTCTAACAATTTAAATAAAACTATGAATCTGTGGATTTCACTTGTTTTCGTATTTTTGTCATATTCATTTTTAGTCACTGCAATTTGCAAGCAAACTTGTCACTTTTCACTCCAAGGATTTCATCGCATAATCAGTTTATTTTTTATAACTTAGAAATATACTATTTTTGCTCTTTGGGAAATATGTGCATCGGACAATAATTGAACAATAATTGTACAGAGAGTTTAAAAGTTTTGTTACTATGTTGCATAATATTTCAAAATACATAGTTTGAAATGACTAATAGCATCAATTCTCATAAAAGCTTACCATCTAGACACCCAAACATCTCAATGCGAACAAACCAACAAATTCTATCATTTAACTACACACCGTTTAAAATTCGATACATTATAAACGTTATTGTCACACACTGGAACCATTAAATCTTCACTTATATTTAGATTCAAATGTCGGCCATTTTGTATCCGCCAATTGCATTTTGAAAATCTGATATCAAAATCGTAATCTGCGCTACAAAAAAAAACCGTGGTGTTACCTTTGCAGGTCAATCAAAACCAATTTCGACTTTTGGTCAGGTTTTTAGGGAAATCCGTCACTGTGCAATGTAGAGCCATTTGCTATTTGATTCCGTACACCATTTAACTCTCTAGTACGATGATTTCGCTTGCACAAGCGCTCCCACCCTATGTTTGTACCCACTCGGGTTAAATAGAAACGTCGGCCCTATCTATCACTTTGCCATAGCACCTTCCGAGTTTCGGAAAGACTTGAAAATATCTCTGACACTCATCACGCATCACTGGATCCATTGCATTATATGCCATATTGTCATACGAACTTCTTTACCAACGATTATAGGCAGCGACAAAGAATTTAGATGAACGAATTGTACAGCAATGTGATTGCTCTGTAACTAGGTGCAACAAGCCTGCTTAACACCGATTTAAAGATGGGACATACCACTCCCTCCACCCAATCCTCCGGGAAAATATCTTCCTCCCAGGACCAATACTCCTCCTCTTTTTCCTTGCAGCTCACAAAGTAGTTGATCATTACCCCAAGCAGCTCCATCATTCCTCAAGCGCCGATGTCCTTATAAATCTTAGGCAGATCCAGTGCTGGGAATCTGTCGTCAACTGTCCGCGTGTCCAGAGTCCAGACTCCAGACTGATTGTCCACTGCTTCGCTATTGAGATGCTCGCAATATATATACTTATACACCTTTTTTTAATAACTGGAAGAACGACCACATTATACAAATATTGTAATTATTTGGTTATTGACGTAAGTGCCAATACCCTATTTAAGACTTTTTTGGTGCTACCCAACGGAGAAATGGTGGGTGAAGCGAAAGCAATTATGTGAAAAAAAATCCTCCAGAGGGAGGATTCGAACCTGCAACCTGTGAGACTCCGGCCCTCTGAACAAACCCTTATTATGATGCCATCCTAGAAAGAACATTAAATTATCGCATTGGAGACTGAGATCGTGCCCTGCCTCCAAACCGAGATCACACACAACCGCAGCAACCTTGATCTAAAAAAATAGAAAAAGAAATACGACCACATTGTTATCAACAGAAGAAGATGGCATTACGGTTTTAACAAATATTATTGTATTTTGTCTATCGCCTGCGTTTCATCATCATCAGGCCGAAAAACAATTTCAATAATATCATAGTCAATTGATTTTGAACATTGAATCTCAGCACGCAACACGCTGCTCTACAATAGAAGAACCCCGCGCACATCACTACCAGACTGAGCATAAATTTGAGTAGAAAAGTGCTGAATTATATGCTTTTAAACAGCTTTGGAGAATAATAAATAATACGATAGCTACCTTTTTCAAACATTGGTCCATTCAAGCTGCCGTGATGCCACAAAACTTCCATAATTTTTTTTACAAATTCAATATATTGGAAGGGTTAAATTGGCCCCCAGGTTGGTATTTATCGAGTTATTGATATTAACAATCTTTTGGTTGATTTAACAATCTTTTAATGCCACTACATTGACTACAGAATCCATTTAACGAATCACAATAAAACATGCGAATTGCAATGCGCAATGTTTAAATATCGCCTAAATTTTCAGCGATAATTGCCCAAAAAAGTACCCAGAAAGTAGAAGCATTCCACATAAAGCAGTACTTTGGAAGTTACGTATAAGGCAAAGAAAACATTGGGTTAGAGTATTTTATTATTATTTGTCTTATCGTCTTCGAGCAAGCTCGTACAGACTAGGTAGTAATTTATATACTAATATTCAATACGGTGCAACATTACATTATACTAACAACAAAACATAACATAGTCAACATCAATTATTACGAATCTCTAACACAATTCTATACTAGTAGTTGTTGAAACTCTCGAAAGTAAATTCCTTTCGGCCAAGTTGATGGATTCAGCGCTATATCACGTAATTCCAGATCAATGCCTACTTTGAACGACACATACGGCATCGTCGATGTATCCTTCCACGGTGGTGCAAGTTTCTGCGCAGTAATCGTATCTTCTGTCTCTCCAATGCATTGTGAAACCATATCAATTACCTCTTTTTCGGTGACGGTGTTTTTTAATCTGGTAAGGAAAATCCAGCATTTCGTCGATGGTAAGACTTTTCTACTGTTCTCTAGAAGATTTCTCGAGCCTTGTACTAGCTTTGTCGATGACAGTGGGGATGATTGAGACGACACTGAAACATTGAATGAGCCGGAAAAACCGGCCAGCGTTTGATGGATTCCAGCGATTTCATTCTTCAGCGCCGAAATTTCATCGTGCAAATCTGTTTCGCACTTTTTAGCTCTTGTGTCAGTGTGGGTTTCGGTAGTTGCGGTGGCAGCAGTGATGTTGGGAGCGGCGGTAGCAGCAACGGTGGATCGAGATGAAAAACTGGCGATATCAATTAGCTTGCGTCTATCCCGAAATACCTCCATGTCGCGAACATTACACATTATTTCGCCACATGCAGTGCATAACCAGTAGATATTGAAATTATTGTTGCAGCTGATCGCCTCAGAACCAGTGATAGAAGCGCATTTTAGATGATAAACATCTGATCCGTCAGAACAAAAACCTTTACACACGATTGTTTCTTCATCGGGTGCGATCTTTGTGAAGCATTTGTTGCAAATCATTTTGACTCAACTGCGATTTCAAGAATAATAAAAACTTTTTGTAAATGCTCTTCTCTGCCACTAATGTATAATCACTTCATTGAACTTCAGAGAAATAGCAAACAGTAACAGAGTTAATTTAACAAGTAATTTTCAACAAAATTCACAGCGCGGAACAGAAGCAAAACAAACGGGTACGAGTGATTATACGATAAGGTTGTACTTGATAAAAGAAATCCTTTTATTAGTTCTGATGTTCTTTATACCATTCCCGAGAAATATTAGTTTGTTTGTAATTTGCTTATTTTTTTTAAATATCACTAGCTCTGCACAGGAAATCGATGATTTTTTGATCTGGTTAGCAGGGATCGTAGTGTCATAAAATATTGTTTCTTATATTCAACTGAAGTGCCTCATACCTACGTGCACATAAAAATGGCGATAAAAAGTGCTTTCACTCTGCGGCTATAAAATTGCACGGCCAGCTGTGAGTGCTATCGATTCCCAGAGTTATTGTTCATAATCGCTCACTAGGTGCTGAACGTTCTGAATATTATATTTAATCACAATAAGGTGTACCGTATTCATAATTTATGATTTGTCATTTTCTAAGCCAAGTTCAAATCTATCACAGTGCAAAACAGGGTCCTGCTTTGGTTTAGACTAATGAGATTACAATCGAAATGAGCCCGGCTTGATCGTAATTTATTATTTATTGTTATCAATTTTATTATTATCAATTTTTAAATAATAATTTTTACAATGGCATGTTCAGTCCCTGCCGGAAAAGTTAACTACATGGGTCACTAAATTTTCGATTGCAAATTTTTCAGTTATTGAATGAATATCGTATACCTATGAAAACATAGGTTTTGGTAACAAATTGAAATATTAATAGTAAAATGTGGTCATCAAGACAAAATTAGCAAATCCCTATCTATATTAGGGGGCAGGTATATTTGCGATGTTAAAATGCTGTTTATCACCAGATATAAAATAAACCAAAGTATAAAAAAGTGCTACAATGAAGCGAAATCGGATAATATTAACACGTGCCACAGATCGATTGAAATTTTATATAGAAAATATATGTAAATATATGTAGATTGATTAAACATTGAATATACGTAAATTGATTAAACATTTAAATACGGAGAAGTTTATAAATCCCCCGCTGCCCTATTTTGGCGCACCTATTTAATCGAAAATATTTAAGTGGTATCAACAGCTGCAGTATATAAAAATTACAGATCAAGTTACCCTGTCGAGTCACACTGGAGGCGATTAACGCGAACCGGATGTAACCGTGTTGTTCAGCGACCGTATCCAACGAAAATTTTAATTTGTATTTTCTCGTTTGCTCTCCTCTTTCCAGTACATCCGCCACAGAGCTCATATCGAGGAGAGGTGTATTTTCACGCCGGCACTATGGATCCGTGGATCAGGTAAGCTAGCTGGGATGGGTGCAGCGGGGCTTGGAAAAGCTCATTAACGGGGCGGTTGTAAATTGCTACAGCAGGTTTTTAACTATTGATGATCACATATTTAAAAAGTTTGGTAGCTATTCAACAAAAACTTGTTTTATTTCACCTAGCGATTTGCCCATAGTGAAGTTATAAAAGGTTCAAAAATAGACTAAATAAATCTAAAGTCAGTCAAAACTCGTTACAAAGTATTCAACGCTGTTTGGTCTCTTCGAAAAAGTTGTGTGTTTTTTAATGATAAAGAATACCTTCGAACATTGTTAAAGCGGAAAATCAAAAACAAAAAAGTTAAAAGTAATAATAATAATTTTAGGAGTTTATCATAGAAAACGTCTCATAACTCTACTGTGAGTGACAAAGACAATTTGCGTTCTGCAAAATACATAAAAATACTCTTCACCACATTTTTTTTCAAGGACGGCCAAGCGCTATCAATTTAAAAATAATATTCAATTTAAAAATAATATTGCAACAAAAAGCGCCTTTTATACGCCTTTTACACAAACAAACATATATAATTGCTAATATGGTCATTTTTGACTCCAATGAATTAAGTACCTTGAAAAGCTGTTTTTAACCGCTGTGCATTGGTAATGTATGGCTTTATTCTTTTTTGTAGTTCAGTTGTTTCGGAAAATTCGATGGTCGATGACGAAATTAGATTTAGGCAGAATTTCTGCGGATCATTACACTGTTCAACACAAGTTCGGAGAGCAGAACCAAAAAAATGGCAAAAGTCTGGGTCCCAGGAAACCCCTTGTGAAAACATTTGTGAAAAATGGAATGGGGCTTCACAGTTTAAAACTAAAGTTTGTATGAAGAACTAGGGGTGTTCAATAGGAAAAATATCAATGAAAATGTCCATCTTAAATTTTCGCATAAAATCTCACATAAAATGCTTATTACATCGAAAAAGGAATCTTTGAATATTGATTTCAAAATATTCGAAAAAATCCAAAAGGGAGAGTACATAAAATGTTAAAAATCGAAAAAAAGTCGGAATATGTCTAAAAATAGCGTGAAACATCAGCATTTAGTGTCAAAATAAACAAAAACCGCTATAAACAAATGGCAGCCCTAAGTTTGCACCGCTAAAACAACAAAAATGATCCATAAAAAATTGAAAAACGATCCATAAAAAAGTTGTCCATGTTCCATAAAACAAAACTGAAAACCATAAAACAGTGTGAATGATCCATAAAAAGGGTGATTTGATCCATAGATTATGTAAAATTGAACCATAAAATGGTCGTAAAAGAGCACTAAAATAGTATTAAAAGAGCAATTAAAATCAACCAATGCCCCATGAAAATATTGGAAATGTTCCATAAAATGATACATTTTGCGCCATAAATTAACTGACATTGATCCATAGAATATTAACAATGTACATTAAAACACGTCGATATGTTCCATAATATCGACCAAAATGTTCCACGGTATTACAAAATGGAGCAATAAAATGTTAGAAAAAGTTCCATAAATTTGATGAAAATGTTTGCTAAATAATTTTTCTTGGTCCATAGAAGATGTAAAAATGAATGATTCATATATCGAATGTTAAATTATGGTTCATGGATATTTACAAAACGATCCATAAGAAAAGAAAATGTTAAAATCCATTAATATGTGCTTATGTACTAGAAAAATTAAATTTAATGAATTCATGCGATATTTTTGCTATTCGAACTAATAATAAAATTTTTTACATTTGGTTGTAATGTCAAACTACAACAAACAATGCATACATTATAGTTCCCTATCCCACTAGTCAGGTAACTGACCTTAGCTAACCTGAAATCATTATGGCAACTCTTTAAACGGCAGGGTATCTATGATATTAGCGCGCTGAGAGTTATTAGACCACTGACACAGGCTGGCATGAGTCGCAAATACCAACTATCTGAAGCGAAAACGGACACTTTATACACGAACACTGACTAATGTGGCTACGCCACATCGCTTTCTAGTGCACTGTCCGACTTCGCTGCCGCTCAGTCGGCTTTTAACTAGCTATAGCACCTATGTTTAAGTAAACCGGGCAAACGAGAGGACCACAGGTTCGCTTGCAATTCCACCTACGGGCCAAGCCGCATCACACTAGCTCCCAGTATAAGCTCATTTGTTAAAACACTGTCACTGTTATGAGTATTATTAAGCACAACTTATTTTTTCAGTTTACCATAAAATTTCGCATGAATTCATTAAATTTAATTTTTCTAGTGCATAAAGCACATATTAATGGATTTTTACATTTTCTTTTTTTATGGATCGTTTTGTAAATATCCATGAACCATAATTTACCGTTCGATATATGAATCATTTCTAATGTTCATTTTTACATCTTCTATGGACCAAGAAAAATTATTTAGCAAACATTTTCATCAAATTTATTGAACTTTTTCTAACATTTTATTGCTCCATTTTGTAATACCGTGGAACATTTTTGTCGATATTATGGAACATATCGACGTGTTTTAATGTACATTGTTAATATTCTATGGATCAATGTCAGTTAATTTATGGCGCAAAATGTATCATTTTATGGAACATTTCCAATATTTGTATGGGGCATTGGTTGATTTTAATTGCTCTTTTATTACTATTTTAGTGCTCTTTTGCGACCATTTTATGGTTCAATTTTACATAATCTATGGATCAAATCACCCTTTTTTATGGATCATTCACACTGTTTTATGGATTTTCAGTTTTGTTTTATGGAACATGGACAACTTTTTTATGGATCGTTTAACAATTCTTTATGGATTATTTTAAATATTTTATATGCAAAAGTACGAACGTTAAATTATGGTTCATGGATATTTACAAAACGATCCATAAGAAAAAAAAATGTAAAACGATCCATTAATTTGTGCTTATGAACTAGAAAAAATAAATTTAATGAATTCAAGCGAAATTTTATGGTAAACTGAAAAAATAAGTTGTGCTTAACAATTCTCATAACAGTGACAGTGTTTTAACAAGTGAGCTTATACTGGGAGCTAGTGTGATGCGGCTTGGCCGTTGGACGAGGCATTGATTAACCCGTAGCTGGAATTGCAAGCAAACCTGTGGTCCTCTCGTTTGCCCGGTTTACTTAAACATAGGTGCTATAGCTAGTTAAAAGCCGACTGAGCGGCAGCGAAGTCGGACAGTGCACTAGAAAGCGATGTGGCGTAGCCACATTAGTCAGTGTTCGTGTATAAAGTGTCCGTTTTCGCTTCAGATAGTTATTCAGATAGTATTTGCGACTCATGCCAGCCTGTATCAGTGGTCTAATAACTCTCAGCGCTCTAATATCATAAATACCCTGCCGTTTAAAGAGTTGCCATAATGATTTCAGGTTAGCTAAGGTCAGTTAGCTGACTAGTGGGATACGGAAGCTGGAGTTTAACTATAATGTATGCATTGTTTGTTGTACTTTGACATTACAACCAAATGTAATAAACTTTATTATTAGTTCGAATAGCAACAATTTCGCATGAATTCATTAAATTTAATTTTTCTGGTGCATAAGCACATATTAATGGATCGTTTTACATTTTCTTTTCCTATGGATCGTTTTGTAAATATCCATGAACCATAATTTAACGTTCGATATATGAATCATTTCTAATGTTCATTTCTACATCTTCTATGGAGCAAGAAAAATTATTTAGCAAACATTTTTATCAAATTTATGGAACTTTATCTGACATTTTATTGCTCCATTTTGTAATATCGTGGAACATTTTGGTCGATATTATGGAACATATCGACGTGTTTTAAAGTACATTGATAATATTCTATGGATCAATGTCAGTAAATTTATGGCGCAAAATATATCATTTTATGGAACATTTCCAATATTTTCATGGGGCATTAGTTGATTTTAATTGCTCTTTTATTACTATTTTAGTGCTCTTTTGCGACCATTTTATGGTTCAATTTTACATAATCTATGGATCAAATCACCCCTTTTTATGGATTATTCACATTGTTTTATGGATTTTCAGTTTTGTTTTATGGAACATGGACAACTTTTTTATGGATCGTTTTTCAATTTTTTATGGATCATTTTTGTTGTTTTAGCGGCGCAAAATTAGGGCTGCCTTTTCAATACGCTCGGTGTATACATAAGAGGCGTTGCGGCAGTAATGAAAATTTGAACATTTAGCAATTATTGTCACCTGTGGTTTTTTGGTATATCATTTTCAATATCCTAAAGCAGATTTTAGATCAATAAAAAATCGATTTTTTCTAATTCTACTGTGGTGTAACCCCTTAATTAAGGGTAAAATCTGTTTGTTATGTCACCCAATTCTCAACACTTTCAAACTAGTAGGTTGATCGGTCACAAAAACGCTGGTTTTCTTGCCACAGGAACAGATTCCTTGCCACACCACAATTTTTTTCTTAAAAGCAAACTTGAATCTGTCGTGAGTAGAAAGAAGCCTTGTAGAATTTGAGCTCCAGGATTCATTCAAAATTGGGTTTTCGCATAAGGTTCATCGTCGTTCAAGACACATCAATTGAGCTTTATCATTACCTGGTCGCACAGCACACGTGCTCGGACATTGACCGCTGTTTATTGATTGGGGATTCGGTTGGGTTGTTTATTTTCTTTTATTATTGCTACTATCTAACCTGGGCGTACTTCTTTTTGTTTCTTGGGTGGAATCATTGTCAGGTTTGCCTTTGCTACTGGTTGATTTGTTCAGCTTACCTTCTCCCTCGCTCGTAGTTGCGTCTATGTGGTCGTTGCTAGAGCAGCTCTGGATATCACTGTTAGATGCTTGGTGCTTTTTGTGTTCTCGAGTGACTCTTATATAACCGTCTTCTTTATTGTTTAAAACTTCTCGGTAATTAAGTGAATGTTTTAGCATTTATAGATTTTCAAACGCGGTCTCAAGTATTAACCCACCGTTCGCGCGATCATGAATCGGTCCCGTCTGGAAATCTCTACCCTCGAACCTAGCAGTCTAGCCTCATGCCTTCACTGGACCAATAAAAATGACGCTAATATACACTAGATAACATGTTCCATGGCGACATTACCGGGAACTCTAATGATATGGGAGAACTCAATCTCTTCTTGCATCTGAATCGTACACTGAAAATTATTAAAAGATTCACGGTCCGTGCGCGATCATCTATGAACACACGCGAATATGTGAATAGACACACGATTACAAAATCGAATTTACACACGCGAAGTAACATACAGGCGATAAACACGTTAACATACAAATGCTTGAGTTCTTCGCGATCCTCCACACAACCTTCACCTGTGATCTCGTCAATATGATAACATCCCAGTGATAAGGTGAACGTCTCAGCACTTTTCCTTTTCAAACGTGGTCTCAAGTGTGAACCTACAAACTCACGCGCTCGCGCGATCATGACTCGGTCACTTCCGGAAGTCTCTATCCTCGATATCAGAAGTCTAGGTCCATGCCTTCAATTGGAGCAATTAAAAAAGAAAGCTCTCATATCCACTGGACAACACGTTCCGTGGCGGAATAACCGGGAAGCTCTAGTGGCATGGGGTGACTTACTCCCTGTCAGAATATACACCGAAAACTAAATATCAGAATGATGGTCCGCGTGACCATCAAAGAACACACGCGAATATGTGGATGGCCACGCGGTTACAAAATCGAATTTAAACACGCGAAGTCACATAGACGCGAGCACACAATAACATACGAACGCTGAAGCATTTCGCGATCATACACGTACACTTATGCCCGCAATCACGCAAACTTTGATAACACCCCGGTAATAAGGTGAACGTTTTAGTACTGTAGAAGTTCAAAACGCGGTCCTAAACGCAAACTCACAAACGTTCGTGTTCGCGCCATCATGAATCGGTCACGCCCGAAAATCAAGTTTCAGATTCGCGCGCGGTCATCCAAAAACACGCGAATACGCTAAAGGCTCACGGTTATAAAATAGAATTTATACACTCGAAGTTGAATACACGTTAGCACACGTGACATACAAACCCACACGTGATCGAACACGTTAGCGTACAAATGCTCAAGTCCTTCGCGATGATACACGCGATCGCGAGGTCTCTTCGACAGCACATATCTGAACCGTACAATGAATATTACATTCAGAATCACGGCTCGCTGCGATTGGCTTTAAGCAGTGTTTGAGTGGGCGACATTGCTTGTCTCGTCTGCAATTGTAGTGTGTGATTCTGACGGGGAGCCCTTCCGAGAACCTAGCTCCTGCTGGAGTAGGACAACTATCGAAAGAATATAATTGATACCATTTTAGTTGTAGTCTCAGTTTGGTTACTGTTATCAAGTTTTTTCGAGAATCATTGCTGCTTTTCCCTTTGCTTGTTTGTCGTCTGTAAGAACAATATTTGAATTAAGTATAGGTCAATTTAGACCTATACTTAACATTTTCTTAATTTTTCGACTGGAAGACTGGAAGACTGGAAGACTGGAAGACTGGAAGACTGGAAGACTGGAAGATTGGAAGATTGGAAGACTGGTAAACTAGAAGACTGGAAGAGTGGAAGACTGGACGACTGGAAGTCTGGAAGACTGGAAGACTGGAAGACTGGAAGACTGGAAGACTTGAAGACTAAAAGACTGGAAGACTGGAAGACTGGAAGACTGGAAGACTGGAAGACTGGAAGACTGGAAGACTGGACGACTGGAAGACTGGAAGACTGGAAGACTGGAAGACTGGAAGACTGGAAGACTGGAAGACTGGAAGACTGGAAGACTGGAAGACTGGAAGACTGGAAGACTGGAAGCCTGGAAGACTGGAAGACTGGAAGACTGGAAGACTGGAAGACTGGAAGACTGGAAGAATGGAAGAGTGGATGAGTGGAAGACTGGAAGACTGGAAGAATGGAAGAGTTGATGAGTGGAAGACTGGAAGACTGGAAGACTGGAAGACTGGAAGACTGGAAGACTGGAAGACTGGAAGACTGGAAGACTGGAAGACTGGAAGACTGGAAGACTGGAAGACTGGAAGACTGGAAGACTGGAAGACTGGAAGACTGGAAGACTGGAAGACTGGAAGACTGGAAGACTGGAATACTGGAAGACTGGAAGACTGGAAGACTGGAAGACTGGAAGACTGGAAGACTGGAAGACTGGAAGACTGGAAGACTAGAAGACTGGAAGACTGGAAGACTGGAAGACTGGAAGACTGGAAGACTGGAAGATTGGAAGACTGGAAGACTGGAAGACTTGAAGTCTGGAAGACTGGAAGACCTCCTTCTCATCTCAGGAAATTCGAACCAAAGGAGTGAAATGAACTTTCTTCACCAAGTCGCTCCCAATTACTTATAAAAACCCCCTTCAAACTAAAACGGTTGGTACAGTTGTTCACGTTTCTTCCTTATTCAAGGTTCGAAATGATTTATTGATTAAATTCTTCGTAAACTGAATAATTTGATTGCCGTATAATTCTGAATCATCTTCTATATTGTATACTCCACAGTTGGCCTGGTCGCTTTAATGGTCGTGTCACATACAATATGTGCCACAAAAATCAATATTGACAAGAAAAATTATAGACGAACGTCCGCAAATTTCCAAGATCCCTACATGTGTTGGCTGTGTAGACTAGACTAGACTAAAAACCGGTGTTTTACTTCAACTCTGGTTACGTTCTTTACCATCGCGTTACCCTGCCCTGTCTGATCAGGACCGAAATGCTTGTCTATATTAAAAACATTTCAAGTTTTTCTGATGTCAACTCTTTTCATAAATATTTTGCAAGTGGTGTGTAGGGTATTTTACAGTGGTTGTTTCAGGGGCTGGGGCGTACTTGGGTCAGGACACCACACCCCGGAGTTTTTCAACTTGTTGAGAAATTTTAAATTAGTATTGAACTCAATTTCAAACCTTTTATTTCTTCTTAAATTTTCATTAAATGAGGTTATTATGTATTACGCATTGTATAATATTCATTTCAACATCGAAATTTCAGACCCCCTCTGAGTTTCTTTCCGGATCCGCCCCTGTTCTTTTACTACGATTTAGACTTTGGGTGCAATCAGTACGCAAATTGATGCAAAATGCATTTCTCACCGAAATCGCTTCGATTCAACAAATAACAGTTACAACAAGTTTAGTACTAGAATTTTTTATGTATTTCAACTAATATATTGATTTAACATGTAAAAATCTAAATGCCAATAAGGACTGCATTCATTGCCGAGATGTTTATATATCGATGATACTCGACAATAGTTTTACAGTATAGCTCAAAATATTCCTGAAACGAAATTATTTACATTATTCTGGTGCCCGTATTATTTCTTCAAACTTAGTCGTCATATGCTGAAAACAATATGATTAAAAAATGATCAGGCGAGATCGATAAAATTAAATTATTAGGATAATAATCATAAATCTATTCTAAATGAGCTCGAAGTGGTAAAGGTTGGATTCCTGCGAAATATAAGAAAATAAGAGAAAGACAATTCAATTAGTAACTCACGATTAGGAAAAATATAGATTTTATTCGTAATCTGGTAGTAATCGTAATCCTCCTCGATCTCATCCAACTGGTCGTGGATGTTCGGATCATCACCCATATACTGACTATCACTGGCTTCCCTCATGCGCGAGTGTTGACTGTTGCTGATCTTCTCGTTGAAACTCCTCAAAATATCGTCGGGAACTTTGGGGTAGTTGGTCTGGTTCGGTGGATACTCAAAACCTAGCTTCAGCAGCACGTGAGCTTTGATCGATTTGAGCGAAGCTTTGGCAAACACGCTCCGAAACTGGCACGCCGAGCAGTGGAACGGATGCTGTTCAAATCTCGGATGACTATTCGAGGAACTGTAGCTGGCTTTCAAATCATCCGGATCGTAGTTCCGTCGGTGGACTCCGGCAATTTTGTCACTCATTGTTCTGTAATGAGTACCGTTCAGGTGGTTGTCGTGTTTGATGACAGTCTCTTCCGAGGATGAACTCGCATCACTGCTGTCATAGCAGTCGGTAACCGGAAGGATTCCCATGGTAAATTTTAACAACAGCATCAAATAAACGCCCCCCGTTAGTGACCGAACAATGTTCCGATTGTTTGTGCACCCAAACATTTTGCGTTTCACGTAAATGACTTCACACTGCCGTTCTTTTCGAAAAGCTGTCCACAACATCCTTTCGTTCAGTACACTACCGATATGTGACCTTTCATGTCGTTTTCTTCCGATACAGGAACAGGATCCGAACGACCAATAACCCAAACACCTTGCCGCTTCGGTTATCACAGACAATGGAATATATAATCTAACTCACAGTACTAGATTTGTTTCAGCCACTGCACTCAACTTGTTATATTTTTCCCCGTGGAACAGTCAACACACCCGACACGATTCAGTTGCTGTTGAGAATGAAAGCGAAGCTGGTCGGCCGATGCGCCTTTTATAATTGTAGATCTGAGGGCGAATGGAATCAAGATTGAATCAATTGCGATTAATGGACGCAGTGAACCAATTGATGATGCTGTCTCTGTTCGAGGGTGCGAATTTCGTGGCTGCTGGAAATTCTGGGAACTTCGCTTGCCAGACTATGCGCCGGATAAGGTCAAATCAATTAGTAGCGAGAGCTCTTTCGTTCACTGCTATATAGAATAAACGAGAAACATGTGGGAACTTTCTTTTACATACCGTTCCGTTTCTAACAATGTACATCAAGTGCTTGCCACTTAGTTCATGTTTGATCGGCAAGGGTCAATCAGTGTTCTCTTTCAATTTTGCTTTATTTGTTGTCACGTTCGGCAAGAGTCAGTACTTTGCATATAAGAGAAAAATGAATGAATGTTTACTATTCTTTGACAAATATTTCAACCAGCATGAATGCAAGCATTGATTGGACTTCTGCCATCAGCTCTATTTTCACCTCCGCGATTGGAAAGTGTGGCTGGTGATATCAATACAAAACATCCAGTGAATATAATGAAGTTGAAATTCAGGATTGATGAGGTCTGATGAATATTATTGTTTTCAATAAATTATAACGCTTCATTCACGGTGAAATTGCGATATATATAGTTGCATTTGTTTATGTTTCTGCTAGGTATTTACCTATCAAAATAACTCTGAATCAATGATTTTAATTGGAGATTTTTTTTAATCTATTCTCATGAACTCGTTTTAGTAGGACATACATATTGATCGACCCTATTCAGGATCAATCATATCTGAAAGGGGTGGATGACAGCACTTTGTTTCATAATCGCCTCATAACAGCGACTTGGAATAGGATTAAATACTGATCGAAGAGTGAATCTATTATTTCGGGACAATTATAGTTACTAGTGCTTGATATGGCAATCACAATAAAATAAATATAATAATAAATAATAAATTCTGCGAATATTATGATTTATTCAAGATGCTGATAGAATCATGTTCCTTTTAAATGACATCCGGAGTAATGGTCTCATGAATATTCTGCTCTGAGTACTAGTGGACTTTGACACAATATTGCTCTTCTTCCATTGTCCCCTTCAACAATTGATTCTTGCTCAGAATTCCAGCGGCATATTGTTGATAACAAATCACGAAGAAAAGAAAAGTGTAGGTGCTAGCCGATTTACAGGTATAATCAAACTTAAAGAAATTCAGCTGGACACGTAATCACAAAAAACTTCACCGAGAGCTAAAAAACACTTTTGTTCGTCATTTTCAGTTTGTGACCACGGTGCGGCGTCTCACCCGCACATGCGGCATCTCTCCCGCAATGACATTTTTTTAAAAAATGTTCGTGAAAATTTGATGAATTTTTTGTCATGACGGATACCATTTCACAGTATTTTAGAAACTTGTCGCAATTGACAAAAATAATTTCTGTGAATATTGAATGGTTTACTTTGATGCAGGATCGATTTTTTAGAAATGTGCGGCATCTCTCCCCAATTTACCCTACTTTTTCTCTACTACACGAGAGGAATTCCACGAAGATCCATCCGAAAGTATTTAAAATCTTGACCGACCATCTTAGATTCCTACGAAATTTTATACGTTTTACCGGCCTGGAAGACTAAACATCTTTCACGATTATTTTGGCTCAAGAGCAACTTTTTAAAAGGGCGTAGACATTTCTACGTGCTATAATTACAAAAATTGTTTATTCAATTACTGTATTTTATACAGCAAAATTTTCTTGGAATGAGTTACTGGGAATGAACATTTCGGTACGAAAAAATAAGCACTTAATAAATAATATTGTGTAATTTTTCACAAAAATAAAAATTTAAACAAAAATTTGAACTGCAAAAAACCCATTTTTTCTATTTTTTTTATATTTTGTCAACAAAAATTTTAAGAGGAAAGAAACTTTTTGAATGTGATTAAATGATGGAATTTTTCTAACAATATTACTTTACACATTTTTTTAAATTTCATACTAATTAACATACAAAACTGTAATTTTATTACAGAATATAATTCTAAGTATCGTTTTGAATCAAAATGCATTTAACAAAAGACTTTCAAAATGCGATAATTTTCGAGATATTTGGACTTTTGTTCTAACAAAAATGGTTAATTCGTGTGATTATGCTCTTTTTAAAAGTTATTCGTGTTATCCTATCATGAAATGTGAAAATTCTGATGTTTATCGTTTTAAAGACGTAAAAAGACTTTTTCAGTGTATTTGGATCATGGAGAAGCTTTCAGTAAAAAAGTTTTTCTAACAACAACTTTTGACATATTTTCATAATTCATACTATTTGCAGTCAAAAATACAATTTTCTTTTTTACATTTCAACGACATTCAATTAGCTAGAGATTACTGGGTAGGAAAAGTTATGAAACTTTGAGCCATAGTACTCAAGTGAGAACAAGGATGTGAAGTAAACAGATCGGAAAACTAGAAGTGGCAGGGTCATTAGAACAGGCTTAATATCGTACGGGCCTAATCTTTGTCTTCTGTTAATGAGGGTCGAGCTTAGGCAGAATAACTACGAATCACCCGAGTTCACTAACATGTGTCCTGATAAAGGTAGACGTGTCTATCTTTACCGTGATAACCGACAATTTTCTTTTTGAATATCCAAACGCCATTTTTAATCAAAATGCTCATAACAAAAAATTTATGAAATGAAGCAGTTCTTGAGATATTTTAAATTTTGTTTTAGCAACACAATTGTTTTATTTTATTATGACCTTCTCATAAGTTATACGCGTTTCTCCATCAACAACAATCGGTTTTTCGAAAGGCCCATAACATTTCCTGAAACTTTTCCTTTGACATCAAGGCGATATTGTAACTCATTTCAAAGCTACATGAAAACATGATCGAACTATTAAGTTTAATCATCACTCATCAGACCCTTTAATTGAAGAGAATTTTGATTTTTTTCGTATTGCTTTCAAATGGTTTAAAATATCGCCTTGATGTTAAAGAGAAAGTTACGGAAAATATTACGGGCATTTTGAAAAACTTATTGTTGTTCATGGATAAACGCGAATAACTTATGAAAAGGTCGCAATAAAACAAAAGAATTGTGTTGTTAAAACAAAATTTAAAATATCTTGACAACTACTACATTTCAGAAAATTTCTGTTATGAGCATTTTGATTTAAAATGGCATTTAGAATCATAGTCACAAAGAAAATTGTATTTTTGACTGCAAAGAGTATGAATTATAAAAATATGTTCAAAGTTGTTTTTAGGAAAACTTTTTTATTGAAAGTTTTTCCATGATCCAAATACACTGAAAAAGCTTCTTTTACACACTTAATTTTTTCTGCCGAATCTCAGCTTTTTTCGCAACTTTTGCCGAAATCTCAACAGCTGAGGTCTCAGTAAACAATTTTTTGGCTGAGATCTCAGTAAAAGTGATGTTTCATAGCTGATAGTCGGAAAATATTTCACCGAAAATCAGCTAACAAATCTCACTCTACTGAGATATCAGTTTCTAAATTTACTGATTACACGGCTGTTGAGAAGTTGCCGAGCCGAATTGAGTGTGTACGTCTTTAAACGATAATCATTAGATTTTTGACGTTTTATCATAGGGTAACGCGAATAACTTTTGAAAAGGACATAATCAAACGAATTAACTGTTTTTGTTGGAACAAAATTACGAATATCTCGAAAACTATCGCATTTTGGAAGATTTTTGTTAAATGCATTTTGATTTAAAACGACACATAGAATTATATTCTGTGATAAAATTATAGTTTTGTATGCCAATTAGTATGAAATTTAAAAATATGTATAAAGTTATTGTTAGAAAAACTTTTTTACCGATAAGTTCTCCATCATCATCCATCTCCATCATATCATCATCACATTCAAAATGTTTCTTTTCTCTTTAGGTTTTGTTGACAAATTATAAAAAATTAGAAAAAATGGGTTTTTTCGCAATTTAAATTTTTATTTTTATTTTGGTAAAAACGGCACAACATTTTTTCATATTTTTTTTCGAACAGAAATATTCATCCCCTATAACTCGTTCTCAGAAAGTTTTGCTGTATAAAATACAGTAGTCGAACAAAAAAAAATTGAATTTAATGCACGTAGAAGCGTCTACGCCCTATTGAAAAATTGCTCTTGTATCAAAATATTGCAATTTTCAGAGAAAATCATGAAGAGTCATAAACCGAACATAACTTGAAAGTTTCGTTCGAATCGACGATGGTCATATTTTGTGGTTGGCCGGTTTCTCATGGAATTCCTCGCGAGTAATCGAATCATTTATCCCAGAAATTCGAAACCCCGGGTAATCGAGTTGAACCTGTGTTGCAGAAGACACCCCTAAATAAAAAGTTTCAGTTAGAATTCTTGCACAAATAGCTGTAAACAATGTTTTACTAATATACATAATAAATGAAAACCAACGGAAAATACAAATCATACCTTGAAATTCTGAAAAATCGACTAGGACGAAAATAGGTACATTTAATCTGTACACACACGAGGCGACACGACTGTTGCCTAGGTAGGTAGAACAAAATCTAGTGAAAAATATTCACTAGATTTTGTTCTTTTGTTCTGTGGCGTGTCTCCTGTCGCCTCGTGTGCGTACAGCTTTACATTTACCATAATAGGAAAATCTACTTTGATCATTTTATTTCCATTTTCTTCGCGAATGAAGCTTAAATTCATAAAATAACCCAAAAATGTTTGTCTCGATTATCCGGGTGATTCGGTTATCCCAGGATAATTTTTTTTAAATCGCCGGGTAATCTAGTCCGACTTGTATTACAATACGTTACATAAGTTTTTTAAAAATGGAAAAAACTCTGTTTTTTTTAGAAATTTTCTTTTTTATTTCTCCACATAATATCTTCAGCTCTGCACACTTTTACAACCGTTTTTCCAAAAATTTTATTCCGTCCTTTTGGAACAGGATTTTGAAAGTTCTACAAAATACTCATACGTATTGAGCAATGGTGTCCACTTTGAAAGTGAACCGTCGTCCGCCAAGCCTTCGATTCTGGAGTGTAGTAGTGTATCCAGGTTTCGTCAACAGTGACATATCGATGAAGGAATTCGGTTGGATTGCGATGGAAGAGCGTCAACATAACCACTACACTTTGTGCTTATTCACCCATCTTGCCGAATTTTTTTCACAGACAATTATTCATGCAAAGGTTTACTTTGTGATATGCCTGCCTGTGGCCTCAACAAGTTTCAGCACTTTGATGCGCTGATCGCTGAAAATCAAATCGTGGATTTTATCGACGATTTTAGCAGTAGACATCTCAAATGGGCATCCAAAACGAAGTTAATCTTTTATAGGTGAATGACCACGGTTAAATTCATTCACTCAATTGCAAACCGTCGCAAACACAGGTGCAGACCACCATCAAATTCAAGTTGGGCACTTTCAAGCAAAAAAAGTTATTTAAAAAAACTTTTCCTTGTCCAAACTGAATTTTTTTCTTCAGTGTATTTTTATAGAAAACTAAACCAATAAAAGTCATCAGCATCACAGAATCCAAAAAAAACTCAGTTTGTGAGAACATATTGTCTAATCTAGCAACCAAGCATATTTTTATTAAGGGGTTAATACTTTTTCATCTTCATATAATCGAAATTTTTGCCTTTCTCAATAGAAAGGTATTGCAATTGCTCTGAAAACCGACTTTCTAACGGAGGCCCGGAGGGCCTAGTGACATATACCATTCGATTCAGTTCGTCGAGTTCGGCAAATGTCTGTGCGTGTGTATGTATGTGTGTATGTATGTATGTGTGTATGTGCGTCTGTGTGTGTATGTGACCAGTCTCAAATGAAAGGTGCAATGTTCCCATAGGCTGCTATTGAATTTCTAATGGATCCGACTTCCGGTTCCGGCATTACAGGGTGGTGAACACGATCACGCAGAAAATGTCGATTTTAATAAATTCTGTAATAAATGTATAAAGGAGAAAATTTTTACAAAATATGACCACAACTGCTTCGATTTGTAGTATTAGGTCACTAACATCCATCTCTTTGGTCACATTGGGCACCATCATCGGTTCCGGAAGCCCCGGCGGAATTATTTAAATTCAGAATAACAGTCACATCGGTTTCTCGGAGATGACTAGACCGATTCAACCAAACTTGGTCTCAAATGAAAGAAATTGCGCTTTCGTAAATGGCTATTAAATTTCATCCTGATCTGACTACCGGTTCGGGAGTTACGGGTTGTGGCGTGCGATCAGATAGCAAATTGCGATTCAAACCGATACTCCGATGAAAGCAAAAAAGGTAAAAATTTCGCTAAAATGTCTCTCAAACAACTTAAATTTGCAGTTCTAGGACACCGACGGCCAAACAAACTTTCGTTGACTACATTGACCACCATAGACGGTTCCGGAAGTGCCCGGGAAAAGCGGCCATCTTTCAAAACTAGCAAACTCATATCTGTTTCTCGGAAATGGTTGGGCCGATTTTCACAAACTTAGTGAGAGCTATAATATCCCCACAGATGTGTATAAAATTTTGTACGGATCGCTTATATGGTTCCGGAAATATAGACTAAACCGTCCGGTCACATATGAAATTCCCATGTAAGCCGGATTTAAAAAAACTTTCAAAGGGGGGACCCCATGAAATTTCAGAAATCGAATTCATATTTTTGATGTCAAACATCTTTAAAATGCATGAAACGTCGAGATTTTATGTTATATCGAAAATTTTGTTTTTATGAAAATCGAATTTTTGTGACAACCAATTTCGCTCCTTTTTTCAATTCAATATTACCATGGCTGATTTTTCTTTTGCAAAATTTTAGAACTCGAATAATGATTTCTTTTCTTGTTTATAGTTGTCATGTCGTGTATAATAAAATTGTAATGTATACATTTGAAAGCTTTTAATAAATGTAAGTAACTGAAAAATTCTCGTGTTCATGATTGAGAAAAGCACAATTGCACCGCTAGGTGGATTAAAACAGGTTTTTTATTACTTTATCTGAAAGTACAACTCCTTGAGAATATTTTCCCAAATTTTTATAGAGATCCGAGAAATAGATCGAAAGTTACAGCGCTTCCAAGCGCGCTTCGTCTACCAAGAGCAATAGTAATTTGAAATTTTAAACTCGATTATCTCGAAATGTCGTCTTACTAAGAATGGTTTTTCCGTGATCACAATTGCCGAAAAACTGCTCCATCAATTTTCTTATTTTTTTTCAATTGATCGTAATTAATTTTTCTCGTACTTTGATTCCTTTTTTATTCATAAATTTTTGCTTCATGGATAAGAATTTTTTAATGCAATTTTTAGAGCTTAAAACAGCGATTTTTTTACTGCAAACGTTCTTGAAAGCAGGAAAAAATTATACGAGTACGAGGAATACTCATATACTAATTTTTTTAATTTTGGGATTTTAGTTGATCTATTGGTCTTCAATCGTGATCACCGCAAACCTCTTAAATAAAAAGGGTTTCGGGTAGTAAAAAGCCATAACTCCGCCAATTATAAATTTATTTTTATAAACTTATGCTTGTTTATTTCACTGAAAAATGTACTACTAAAATATTATAAGTTTGATGTAATGAAATCATTGCTTTATTCCTTTACTTATAAATTCAAACTTTCTTGATATTTGTTTCATTTGAATTTTACATAATTATCTATTTATTTTTATATACAACATTTGTCTTAAAACTATCTTCATGCATGCTATTTTGTATTATTTCTCTACAAGGAAAATATTTTTGGTTCATCTTCTGAATTAGAATACCTTTTCGTCTCTACTTTGCCACCAGGAATAGGCACAAAACTGTGGAATTTTTGTGTTTCAGATATTGTTGGCGTTATTATACAGCTCTTCGAGTTCTTCTGACATTTTGTTTTACTGTTCAATGAATATGCAGCAGAAAATAAATTTTGAGGTCCTTTTCCATGGGATGCTGCACCATCCTACGCTTAACTCATACTTTGACTGGAATCTACACAACCTTGCGAAGTTTTGCTTATTTTTGTATTGTGCTGCTGCTCCATCAGACATAAAATAAATTTTAGAAAAGTTTGTCAATTATTTCAAATCTATTTCATAAAATATAAGTTTTGAGAGGAACAAATGAACTGCAGTCTTCAAGTCTTCCAGTCTTCCCGTCTTCCGAACTTCCAATCTTCCAGTCATTCAGGTTTGTTATGAATATATACCAAATTCGTTACTGATACTTTTTGCATGTATCAGACAACTAGCAGCTGGGAAAATGGATCCTGACATGATAATGACATTCATTGGTTTAGTTTTCGATAAAAATACACTGAAAAAAAAATTCAGTTTGACAAGGAAAAGTTTTTTTCAAATAACTTTTTTTCCTTGAAAGTGTCCAACTTGCACTTTTGACGATAGGTAGGGAACATAATTGTCTATCTTGGAACAAAATTTCATCAAAATACAATTTTTTTTTTTGCAAATCGACTTTAAATTTTTAAAATCGATTTTTTCAGTGTACGAGTCAATGAAGAATTTTTTCAATATTTTTATTTGAAAATTTGACTAATTTTGTGAAAATCACTCCTACAACATTTTTTTGTAGGACTTGTCATTTTTAGACTAGAGCCATGTGAAAAACGTTTTTAATCCACCTAACAGTGTGATGAGACATTTCTTATAACTTTTATAACTCTCTTCGGATATTATATCGTTTGAGAACATTTAGAACTTGATGCTTCGCGATGTACTACATGGGATAGTGGCAGGACTTAGAGAATCGCTCAAATCAGCCTAGGACAACATCAGTGCTAGAAATCTCAAACCAAATCAATGGGAAAGCGAAAAAATGGCCCATAAAATAGACATACAAACGAATTATTGTTAATGCTCTGTTAATAAAATATCTAAATTGTGGTGGGAAAACTGAATTTTCCTGAAGGGGTTATTTATTGTACTGAGCCAAAAAATCGAATTTTTTTTGAATCGTTTGAAGTTTATACTTTACTCAAATTTCTAACGCGACTGAGAACTAAGAAATCAACGCTTTTTATTGAAAAGGGCGATACTAGCAGTGGTACCATTCAAAGAAAATCAACAGTGAATATTTCCAGACTTGGTTTTATTTCCTATTTAAAAACTATTGTGTTTTTTACATCCTAGATTGCATGATTCAGTGATCGAAACCCAAAACTTCATAAAGTATTTGAAATTATAGAATTAAAATTTGTTTTTGCTATTGAAATTGACAAAATGATAGAATCGCCTTTTTGACGATTCTTTACTTTTTCGGTCCCACCTATCAGCATTGAAGTATCGCCCTTACGTTTTTATACAATAACTACCGTTCTACACCACCGATTTCGTCCGTGTTTTTTCAATAGCGATCATTGTTACTATTTACAGCTGGTATCAACTTGATAATCCTAAAAAAATACTAAAATAACAGTTTCGCCTCTAAACTGCTAGCAAAAAAAGTATTGCCCTGTTTGTTTGCATAGAGCGTGGAGGGCGAAAGTTTAAATAAACAAACAAAAATATAGTTTCGCCCGTTGTATTGTTTGCTGTAGTTTAAGAAAGCAATATCGTACAATCCAAATTTTGAGGTTAATTTGTTGCGTTTCAAAGCCCTCATTCGCATGTATGAAAAAAGCCTTATGTTTACATTCGTAAGTATCGCTCTTTTCACAAAAAAGCGTTGAAATGAAATCGCAGCTCCTGATATCGCTATCTCTGAAGTGCATGCGTGCATAGTTCCAAATTTTACTTCGACATCGACTTTTTCTAAAGGTGACTTCCCAGTAGTATCCTTGATTTGAATTATTATCGCTAATCCTAATGCCAAAGAACAAATAAAAACCTCACGAAAACGAACCGTTTGGGAAAATCATCATCATTACTGAAATTTTCATTTTCACGAATCTTTTCGATAACCTTCCGCCACTTGCGTTAATGCACTGGGTGCACAGTGTTCTGAAAATCTAGCGAACTCGTCTTAGGGCACTAGCGGGTCTAATTCAGAGCTATCTGCGCGGCGAGTTAAATCTGTAAAGAATACTAAAAATTAATTTCTATTCCATAATTTTCAGTTCAGCAATTCGAGAAATCGTGCTCACCGCAAGCCATGAAAAATAGACTACGTTAAGAAGCGATGGTCACTATTTATAAAAAAATCACGGTTAAATAAAAAATGAAAGTATTAAAAAATTTCAAATAGTTTATAATTTTCACAAACTTATTAGGAAAAATTGTTTAATAAGCTTTCGTATTATTGTGTAGGAAAAAAGCTGAAAATTTCATTATTTTTTCTATCTGCAACATATAAACCCTTAAGTATACCAATTAATTGGAATAGGTTCGCCAAATTTTGGAAGATGCCTATAAAATAACCCCTTGAAAACTACCTAAAAATTGCTGTAGTTCGATGCAATAAAAAAATCTCCAAAAATGAAATGTACCTATTAATGTGAAACACAGTGAATAATACATACAATAAAGACCCATTTTTATCAGTCTCATGGCGTATTTTAGGCTGACAAAATGGGAACGTTGACTAAATCGGGCAATTTTTTTTCTTTTTAATAAACTGAAGCTGTTAAAATATGCTTCCCGTTCCTTGATGTAGTCTGATAACTATTTCTGATTATGATGAACTTTTTATTTTTGCATATTTCCATCTTCATGATAAGGAAAACATGCTCAAGAAAGGATTTACTCGAATTCAGTCTTGTTCGTCTGCTGGAGCCCATCAAACATATGTTCATATTTGGCTGATAAAATCGGGGTTTCAATGTATTATAATAGATATTCAGCATTCGAAAAAGTTTCTGGTGAACGAGTGTAGAACGACTTTGTTTCTACTTACTTGAAAGCAGCGGCGTAGCCAGAAATTCCGTTTGGTGGGGGTTTGGTGAAAATCGATCTTACTGTCCAAACGGCATAATTCCGAAATCGTAATTTTTGAAGTTTTAAAATTATGCAGAATTAATTTTTCAGAAAATAGTAACAGAGTTCGTGTCTTTAGCGAATTTGTTGAGACTTTATTGTAGTCATGAATATTAACCTGAGAAAATTCACCATAAATACTTCCTGGACGATATACCGTCAAAATTATTTTATCAAATGATGCGCTGTTTAATGTTTGTAAAACTCATAGAAGATACTAAACCTCCGAAATTGGCGGTTTCAAAATGATGCTATCTTGACCTTAAATTACTTTTTTAAAACATTTGACCTATACATATAATTGGTCATACAACAAAAATCAAATGCTCATCAAAATCGATCAGGACCTGCTAGAGTCGAATGGAAATCGTCATTTTTCATAAATTTCTCTTTATGTTCGGAAAGTGTTATACTCGTTATTAATCATATTACGTTTTCGTCTCAACTCGACGCATTCCCAAAATAAAAACCTGTTTTAATCCACCTAGTGGTGCAATTGTGCTTGTCTCGTTTGTTCCATTGCTGGTTATGTTCAATACAATGGTGGAAATGAATATTACATGTTCAGTACGATTTGCACATACATACAATGGATCGACAGCCACGATCTTGAAATACTATGTGATACTGAAACATCGCTTGAAACCAGCGGCGGATCATGGATAAAGATCTGGGAGGTCCAGGTCCCGCCGAAAATTTTCAACTTGTTAAGAAATTTTAAACTAGTTTTAATTTTAAAGTAGCAACCCCTCACTGCATACTCCCTCCGGGCCGGTATGATTGTCGGTTTTTAGAGTGATTGGTTGAAAGTTATGCATTTTTTTGGTGAGCAGTTCTATGTTTCATAGACATTAAATCAATTTTAACTTCGCTTCCTATTAAATAAAGACCCTTATTACAGTACATCTCTACAAAAACGAGATCAATTTGAAAATAAATCTGAGAATTATGATTGATTACAGAACTCTGGAATTTTCTATTGGAATGTTTTCAGGCAGGAATTTGATATTGATGCTATTAGACAACTGTGAAATCAAGACCAATAGATCAGTTACATATCAGGACCCCATTCCGACAATTTATCAAAAGTCCTCATGACGTTTACAACAACAGGTTATCAATCTACGGATCAGATAATTGTTATTGTAGTATTGAATTAAATCAGTCAGCATCAATAAATTTTCAACTTCAATCCAATAATTTTTTTGGTGTGGTGGGGGGGGGGGGTGTAGTACGGTTTTAAACCCCAAAACCTTCTCTTAGCTACGCCGTTGCTTGGAGTTATTTATTTCGCTTTTCATTTTCCGATATGTTTCAGATCGATCCGATGGTTATAAGTTAGAAAAATTGCAGTCAGAAGGTTCGCACAAATGAACATTTTTGTACTGATAAGTTATCAAGTTCCTTCCATACAACTTGGAAGCGTTCGGTGATTATTTCTAGCGGTTGTAAATAGTAAAATGAAATACAAAATTCGTTTTATCGAAATAATGTTTAGCTTATTTCAATGGATTATTACTATATTGAACAATAAATAGGCGACAAAGAGTAATCAACAAACAACAAGCCATAACTTTTAAAGTATTCAAAATAGATATTTAAAGTCATTAGTAAAGTTATTCGCAAAAGTAAGAGCTACAAATTTTCTGAAGGCATCATTTCGATATAATCACTTCCAAGAAAATTTGTGAAAATATCTCACTCATAGGGGGATTAATCAGCAAAACCACAATACCAAACGAAAGCGCATATTACCTCCATTAAATTCTCTGAAGATACTATTGACCTAAAATAAGCCGTTTTGGCGATAATAATAGATTACATGTTTTTGGTCATATTTCTGGCAATGGGAAATGATAAAAATCTTTCGTTCGCATTTAATGTTAAATATCTCTTTTGATAATAGTCCGATTTCAACAATCTATAGCTTGTTCGAAAGGTATTCGTTAAAGCTGTCTAAAAACATATAAATTGGTAACCTATATAGTCAATTTCGGCAGATAATTTAAAAAAAACTGCAAAAAACGCCATTTTTACGCATTCAAACATTCATATCTTGGAAACTAAACATCAGAATCAAAAACAAATTAATAACATTCATACTGTTTTTTAGTTCTTTCATTTAAAATTGGTTTGGATAAGATCGGTTCAGCCATTGCTGAGAAACACGAATGAGAATTTGTCCGTTACATACACACACACAGACACACACACACAGACATTGTCCCAAATCGTCGAGCTGAGTCGATTGGTATATAAGACTCGGCCCTCCGGGCCTCGGAAAAAATCTTGAAAGTTTGAGCGAATTCTATACATTTCTTTTATAAGAAATGTAAAAAATTGGTAATAAAAGTTAGGCCCTTTTCAAAAGACAGGCTAGATCATTTTTGGAAAAACAAAGTATGCAAAGTGGCTTTTTGTGACAAAGTCTTCATATACAGAAAGTTTCATTAAAATCTGAGAAGGTGCTGCCAACATTTGTTCGAGTTGGCGCGAAATTCGTCACAAACAGTACCGCATGCGGTAAATAAGAAGTGTAATAGCAATGCATGACATTTTCAAGCTTATATTGAACATAACAAGTCATTAATCAATAAATGAGAAAAGTTCATTTGCACTTCTAGCTGGATTAAAACAGGGTTTGCAATGTCCCAAAAATACATACATAGATAATTTTTACCAATAATTGACAATGAGCTCGTATTAACTCCACTTCTTTTATTTTGAATTATTCAAACTGACTTGCTTACCATACTATTTTTATGTGATCTTTTCTCATCTAGCATGTAGAAGCTCTTCTAGAATAAGTGGGTGGGAACGTTTATGCTTCATTCGTTCACATCGAATTGGTCCAACCTATCAAATATTCCATTTTTTTTTTTGATAGAATGTTCCTCCGTTTTCCCAAGGTGTTGCCAGCATTCGCTAGTGTGTACAGTGGGCGAAAACTGTAACAATAGTTACGTACTAGTTGTTTGGACTTTGACAGTCCGTTTCGTGCTGCTGGCTACCATATTGGTGTTCAGTGCAGCGACGTGGGAAGTGCACTTGCTGCTGTTCGCGAGAAGAATTTTAAACGAGCTTGTTCTGTTGATTTTGGCTCATGGATATTCAAAGAAAGCGAGCTGGAGGACACAGCGGATGCAGTCATTAAAAATTCATACAAGAGTTCGTGCTTCTATCGGTGAGGTAGACGATTGATGCAATCGTTGGGTAAACTTGACGAAGAATGAAACGCTTTTAAGTGAACGTGTATAACATTTATTAGTGGGATTATCGTAGTATGCAAAATTAAGTCGAACTTAATTTATCTTGCCAAAGCAAGATAGCGACTCCATACGCAATATGGTCACAAAATTCAAGGAAAATTTGGAATGCATGGGTTGTTCCATTTTTATGATAGGATAATTTATTTTTGAATATATACATTTCGAATGTCATTATGTTTAAATAAGGGGAAATTTAGAAAAATTGTTTTAAAAAATCGTATTTGTCCAGGCCCATATTACTTAAAAAATCGACTTTGAAGCTAGCGTCACTCCCGCGCTAGCTTAGTCCTGTCACTTAGTGAGTGTCGGATTCTGATGAGACGAAGTTGAAACGCAAACTCCATAACTAATTTAAAAATATGCCTCGAAATGCCGAGTGGATTCCTTCTTCTGTTATTTACAATTTATACGGTGCATGTAAGATCCACCAAAAGATATTTTTTCACTTTGTTTATGGAGGTTTTAACCTTAGGGTCATTCTCCTCAGTTTTCAGGTTATAAAAAATCTCTGATAGAAAAAAAAAAAAAAAATTCTAACTCTATGCACGGGATTGGGAATCGAATCCAGGTTGGTTACGTTCAAAGCAATCGATTTACCAATTACACTATGCCTGCTCCGAGCCATGGCCTATACCTACAAATGAATGATAAAGTAGCCTGAAACTAGCAACGAAAGCTGTTCTTCCTAGTAGGGACCAAAGTTAACGATAATTGCAATTGAAAAGA
Organism: Topomyia yanbarensis; assembly: GCF_030247195.1. Classification (NCBI taxonomy): domain Eukaryota; kingdom Metazoa; phylum Arthropoda; class Insecta; order Diptera; family Culicidae; genus Topomyia; species Topomyia yanbarensis. The sequence goes on along the minus strand of NC_080671.1, from coordinate 366,924,837 downwards.
TTGTCCGTGTAAATTAAATATTAAACTCAAAGGTCTCACGGTTTGTATCACCTCTCATGAAATTAATTTAGAGCAACCTGTCAGTTTTTCATGTGAAACGAACCACACTTTTCCGGAACGAAAAAGCAGCACAATTACGACAATGTTTTAAATTATTCACATTCCTCTGCAGATGCTTTCCCATCTACCTAGTCATTAGAAATCAGGAAGGGGGATCTGCCTCATGTGTATTTGCTACCCGTTGGGTCGGTTTCTTTATTGCACTGTGTTGGGGGAACTTAACGATGATCTATGCTGTAATTGCGACATTAGAGGAGATGATGATTTCTAGCTTATGCTATGAATCGTCGTTCATGTACTCATTTGTTCCGTGGCACAATCGGTTCCGCAAATATCGAACATTTTATTACACAGGAGCACAATCGAACGACGATATCGTTTAGTGTTACAACACAAGAAGCAGTAAGGTTTCATTGTCTTCTTGTGCTTATTTCTTCCAGCTTCCACAATCGGAAATCAACGGGCTGGACCCAAATTGTCGACGGTTTCGGCTAGAAAACGGTGAATCGTTAGCGGAGAAGGATGAGGTAAGACATTTTTTAAAGTTTATGAGTGTAACTAAATGAACCCAGTGAAATCGTATTTTCATGTATGATTCTATTCTGATGTGGTGGTCAGGGCAGTCTGGGGGTTCCTCAGTGCCCCTTTGCACCATTGAACTAAGATAACCTTCAAACTGAATAGGTGTTTCGATAAATATTATTAAACATTACATCACAGATATAATTAATTCAACATACCGTGTTTGCAATGAATGAAATATCAATAATGGAGTTGAATGGGTAGAATTGTTAACAACAATTAGAACTCCATCGTTCAGACCAGTGAAAATTTCACTCCGTGTTTCAGTAACTCAATACAGCCCAAACTACTATATATAGTAGGTGGTTCTAATAAATAAGTAAAAAATACTACAGAATAATTTCGAAGGGCGGGCACAACGGAAACTCGGACCAGAACCGAACCCGACGCACAGTGATCACCTTCCAAGTTGGACAAAACCTCAAAAGTGGTCCGAATTTGATAAAAACTTCACATTAGGGTAGTGTTGTGACGCTGAATTCATATTTCTTGTTTATCTTTTGTTTTTTTTATTGCCTCAAAATTTTGGCACTTAGGGTGGTTCGAAAATTCAACATTTACGAATATAAAGTGCACTATTTCCGAAAATTAATTTTCAAAAAATTAGGCGCGGTGAATTTTTTAGCAGAATACACATTTTTTCAATTGTTGATAATGATAAGACACATCTATAAATTATATTACGAACCCTGGGTAGTCAAAGGCTACCATGCGTCTCCTTCAGACGTATCATGAAAAATCACCTTTTTCATACCTCGGGGCAAAAAGGGGCAAAACAAGATATTCATTTTCGGAAAGTACACTAAATTTCAAGTATCGTGAACAACAAGCGATCTTTCCGAACAGTTTCAAAAAAAAGTACAGCAACTTTGAATATTTTAACTTTAAATAATTGCACGGTTTATTATTTGATTTTCATGTCTGTACGAGAAGAAAGGCTTGTATCGACTAAATCGAATGGCAGCTATAAGTCCAGCGAATAACCTTTCAAATGAAATCAGTTTGACCCCAATAGGAATCTTAACTAAAAAGATATATTCATTTGAATAACTTAGGTTTGAAAATAGTTTTCCTCAGAATTCATCATCTATTTCACACTTGAAGTTCTGTAAAAAATCGAACTCTCGTCCTCGGGACTTAATATTTTGAGAAGACTCTATTCAACCTGTTAAGAAACAGAAAAAAGGGTAAATCATGAAAAATCTAAAATAAAATTTTGAGGTTTTGTCCGACTAGGCGACACTGTGCGACGGGTTGTCGGGTCGGGTTGGGATTCTGTAAATTTAAACTTTTCGGGTTCGGGTAGAGTTCCGGGTTTTCAAATTTGAATTTCTAAGGTTCGGGTCGGGTCCGGGTTTTTGAAATTTTAAATTTTCGGGTTCGGGTCGGGTTCGTATTTTTCGAATTTGGAATTATCGGATTAGGGTCGAGTTCGGGCTTTGGACAGATCATACCCAACAGTGTCTTGACCTGTTGTCTATGCGCAACATCCTGTCTCTTTTTATAGTCTTTAACTTTACTTCGTTATACGAATGGATGACACATATAACCGTACTAAATTTTACCACCTTTGAAACGCAAAAATTCTCGTGTTCATTATGCTATATTTCACCCTAAGGAGGAAAATTTGGTAAAAATCAAAATTTCTCACTAGGGTGAAAATTTGTTGGTAAAAACCAGTCTTTGTACAGGAGGGCACAAATCCTTATTTCATACTATGTTGCGTTTCGGCTTCGCCTTATCAGAAACCGTGTTCATGTTTGAGAAAGGCACAATTGCACCGCTAGGTGGATTAAAACAGGTTTTTCATGTATAACATTATTTCAATCTTCAGATTCGCAAACTGTTCGAATTGTTTTCTTTTTTTAAACGAGTACTCATAAGAGAGCATTCAACAAGAAGTGCATCGCATCTAAAATCTCTATGCGATTTAATACATATAATAAATTATACAAAACTACTCCTGCAGGAATGGTTTTCGATGAAAAAATATTTTTTTTGTTAAGTACGACGGGCAAGGTTGTTTGAATCTCTCATCATCTTGCGTTCCAATGCGTTAGCCATTGATTTATCCTACTTTCAGGTCACGATATCGACGATTTATAAGTTTTCCAGAATATTACAAATTCGACGGTAAATATAAATGCCAATTCCTTTCGACAGTAATTCGTTTTGCCATAGGCAGATGTAACGGAACGCATATGGTCCTACTGCTGATTCGAGTGATTCTATAATTCATTTGGAAGATTCTTTTGGATGAACCTTGGATCCAGCTCGGGTGCCAATAATTAAAAATCTTCGGAATATTTGGTTGATTCTCCCTATTAACCCTTAAATGCATACTGTTGCCATTTGGCAACATACCGAATTCTGTGATATAAAGCCTCAACAAGAGGTAAATATTATATCCATACCGAAGAATGAGTACTAAAGTAAAAAGGAATTTAATGCATTTAAGGGTTAACAAGTCCGGTTCAGATCAAGTTTCCCAAATTATAAATTTTCTGCTTCGGGTTGGGTTCAGGTTTTTAAATTTCGAAATTATCGGGTTCGGGTCGGGCTCGGGTTTTACAAACTTTTCATTCACGGGTTCGGGTTTTGCTATTTTACAGTGATCGGGCTCGGGTCGGATTCGGGTTTTTCAATTTCGGGCTCGGGTCGGGTTCGGGTTTTTCAATATTCAAGCTCTCGGGTTCGGGTCGGGTTTGGGTTCGAAAATTGAATTTGACTAATAAAGATAGGGTAACTTATCCCAGTGCGATCTTTGGCAATGAAGAAATCGAGTGGCGTCTGTTTTCCTCGTTAGAAGTGGCTTTTAATAGTGCCTGTTCAGGAATGAGCAACTCGAGAAGGATTGTGGTGTTTATTGTTAGCCTTACACCCAGGTTTTTTTACGCGGGGGGTACGTATCACGTAAAAAACGCGTAAAAACCGCGGTAATTGGAAAATCAGCGCATATAACCTCATTAATTGGAATACCGCGTAAAAACTATGTCAATTGGAAAATCTGCGTGAAAGACCCCGTTAAATCCGCGTAAAGATGTCGTGGTAATTGGAAAATTCGCGTACAAAACCCACTGCAAAGATCTTGGATATTTTTTTGAAGATTTCGCAATTAACAAGATTTTTGCAAAAAGTTCTTTTGACTTAGAAGGCTTTTGCAAAGATGGAAGAGTTGGGTCTGGAAGACTCCTTATAACCCGCACCTCAACAGTATGGGTATTTACGGAACAAACTTGACGAGTAGCTGTCAGAAAAAGAAATGAGTAAAAAACCCGCTTAATTGAAAATGTATCTCAAAAACTCAAAGTAGGAGTTAGGTATTTTTAACATAGAATATGTATGCAAAGTTTGAAAGAAATCGGTTCAGTAGTTTTGGAATGGCACTGAACACCGCAAATCATGTTTTTCCAGATACGTTCTACAAAAAGCTTCGTCGCTAAGTCGTTTGTCAATATTTTTGCATAAAAAAATTACAGCATATTATTGAAATGATATACTATAATGTACAAAAGTTTTGATCAATTCGCTTTACGCAAAGTTCTGAAAAAAATCGCAAAAGAATTGTTTTTTTTCACGCTGAAAACTTTGCACCCCCCTCCCCCCCCTTAAGAAAGATTTTAACAGATTCAAAAATATTAAAGATGATTTCAGATGAAATTCTGATTGGTGGTGAAATGCAACTGTTTTTCATTATTATTATAGTGGAATTAAACTGAAGGCATCTGTCTTAAGGGGTTATATATGTTGAGATGCGGGAAAAAAGGGAAAAGTTTGAAATTTTGTAAAGGTGCGTAGCCAAATTTTGATGAAATACTTGTTATACGTCTAGCGTAGTACTATGTTCAATTTGCAAAATCTACTTGAGAACATAAAAAATATCAATAATTGTCGAAGTTATAGCAATTTCTGCAAAACTCGTTTTTTCAAAGAGTTTTTCCGTGACTACGATTCCAGTCCAACAGCTCAACTGAAAGCATCAAACTAAAAAAAAAATCATTGGTATATGTACCTGTGGTGTCCTTGAACGATTGATTTAAAAAAATTATCTTCTTTTTGGAAACAGGGACGATTTAAAAAAATACTATTTTCACCTGAAAAAAATTATCAAAAAATTCATAACATTAATACAAAAATTTTAACGAAAAAATGAAATCGTTCAAGGACACGGCAGTTAAATTACGAACAAGCAAAAAAAAGTTTTGAAATCGGTTGAAAACTTTTTCGGTAATCGTAGCCACCGCGAAGACGTTTTTGGGAAAATAATCGCGTTAAAAGTTTCAAGTATATGCCACGCTTCCGTAAGGGAGGAAAATGAAAAACGCTATAACTTAGCGTCTACTGCTCCGATCTCTATAAAATTTTTAGATAACATTTTAAAAAGCCTGAACTTTACGATAGAAGGATACTTTTTTGATTTTTTGGCCGACCTCAACATATATAACCCATTAAGAGGATTAATTGGGTTTCAGAAGATTTAAGGAGAAGTAGAAGACAGAAGATTTCAGAGGATTCAGAAGATTTCAGAAGATTTAAGAAAATTCCATAAGATTTCAAAATAATTCAGAAGATTTCAGATAATTTCAGAAGATTTGAGAAGATTTAAAATGATTTCAGAAAATTTAAAACAATTAGAGAATGTATGAGATGATGCTAGCTGATTTCAATCAATCGAGGGTGCTTTCAGAAAATTTTAAAGAATCAGAATATTTCATTAATTTCAGAATAATTAAAATGCTTTCGGAAGATTTTAGATGCACACGGAAAGCTCAGCGGATTTAAAAAAAATAATAGATTTTTGAATTAAAATGAAGATTTCTGCAAAAATTCAGTAGACTACAGAAGTTAAAAAAAAATTATGGGATTCAATATTTTTGGAAATTTCTGAAACGCTTTGAAACATATTTTACTTTTAACTTTTTGAATGCTTATTATTGCAAAATTTTAATTATTTTGAAGTGTTTTAATAATTTATTATATATTTTGTAAAATATATGAAATTCGAAGATTGTTAAAAATTTGAATAATTTTGAAAAATATTCTGAAATTTTGAAAGATTTCGGAAATATTTGACAGATCATACAAAATTTTGGAAAATTATGAAATATTTTATTAGATTCCGATAGAAATTCAAAGTTTAGATATTTTTTTATTGTTCTGGAAGTTTGTCAATGATTTTGAAATGTTTAGGGATGTCTATTTTCTTTGTAAAATGATTTTAAATGGTTTTGAAATGTTTTAACGGTGCCATACGATTTTTCAAAATTTCAAATAATTTAAGTAAATTTGAAAGAATTTGAAAAAATCCAAGGTTTTCCGAGAACCTCAAAAATCAAGAATTTGAAATATTTTTTCATATTCATGACATCATGACCACAAGTATTTACCCCTTCATACCCATGTTTTTATAAACAAAAACTTTTTTCCATTAGGCACTATTTGCTCACCAACACAAGTAAGACCAACAATTGCGATTATTATCTTTCATTTAAGCATTAACAGTTATATCCACCTCCACATAACTGAAGATATTGCAATTAATATGGTTGGATTCCTTTTGTGCAGTGCTGCCAGGGACAATGTAAGTTAACAGGGCAAAATTAAATTTTGGTATATCGTCGTTGTCTTGATATATCTTTGAAAACTGATACAACCTATCAATTTCGACTGTTTTTTATTACCTTTCCCAAGTAATTGGATTATTGCAAGGATAATTGTATTGAATATCAGAAGGTAAAAATTGGACAGCTTCTAGCACTGCAAAAAAGCTACAATCTTGATCAAAACAAGTTTTTCGTGTTTCGATACCGCAACAGTTTTAAGGATAAATAGTTTTGAAACCCCACTTATGCTAGGAAAAAGTTAGGCATGAAAGGGTTAAACTGTAATTATAAACCAAAAAATGCTTAATAACTTTCCAACTGTGCAAGAATGTCTTTAAAAAGGTTATAGCTGTTCTTCCAATCTGATTGTTTATCCACATAGCTAGTAATGTCTCACCGGGAAAATTCCATCTTTCTGAATATTCAATTCGAAGTTTCACCCTGCCAAAAAAGGTTTTGTCGTTTCATCAACTTTATTTACTAAATATTCTGCTTCATGTATTGCGCATTTACCGTACATTGGTACTTTCTAAAAAACGACATTGTTCGCAAATTGTGCTTTAGATCGTCGGATTGTTTATTTGCTGTCCCGTGTAGTTTGATGTGAGAAAATTTATTCTAACGAATTTGAGTATGTAATAAAATGACAGGAACAAATGACCCCTATCGGCTCACCCCTGAGTCGATTCCGGGTCCTACCAGGAGTATTTGGACCAATTTTTAAGCAAATCGGATAAGTCTAGCTACCGGACCAACGTGCCTGAAGTTTGTATGGGATTTTTCGACAATTTACATAAAGAAAACCCACTAGCTTGCATTTTTGCCGCTGGGTGGCACTGTATGCATCGTATTATCGCTATAAATGAAAACAAGAAAGATAATTTAATTGTCTACAACTTTATCGAAGACTGCTAGTCAATCCGGCTTTGTTAAAAGAAGTTATTAAACTTTTAACGAAGTGATGTCTGAGTCAGTTTTCTATGGGGCCTAATTGTGCATGGTTGTGTATAAGTACTCGATTTTCGCGAACTATACATTTTTGTGAAATAATGGTTAGGTTTAGCTCAATAGTATGTCCAGAAGAATTGTAACAAATGATACGAGTTATGTTTTGGTTAGAAAATTTTAGTTCCACCTGTGACCACATAGATGGCGCCAACACTAACTTTTCAACGGAAAGAGATAGAAATTAGGTGTCTTCCACAAAGTTGTAGAACAGATATTTTTCAATAATTCTTCCGATCATTTCGCTATTCTATCTCTCTTCTACGAAAAGTTAGTGTTGGCGCCCTTTATACAGTCACAGGTGGAACTAAAATTATCTAACGAAAACATACCTCGTATTATATGCTATAATTCTTCTGAACATACTATTGAGCTAAACCTAAGGATTAGTTCGCGAAAATCGAGTACTGATACACAACCATGCAAAGCTAGGCCCCATGCAAAACTGACTCAGACATCACTTCGGTTAAAGTTTAATAACTTCTTTTAACAAAGCCGGATTCGCTAGTAGTCTTCGACAAAGTTGTAGACAATTAAATTATCTTTCTTGTTTTCATTTATAGCGATAATACGATGCGTACAGTGCCACCTAACGGCGAAAATGCAAGCTAGTGGGTTTTCTCCTTGTAATTTGTCGAAAAATCTCATACAAACTTCAGGCACGCTGGTCCGGTAGCTTGAATTATCCGATTTGCTTCAAGTGCTGCTGGTGGGACTCGAAATCGACTGAGGTGTGGGCCGACTGAGTTTTCAAAAATTCTTTATTTTTTTGGGCAGTCTAGTATGTAATTATATACTCATAATTTAATGATAACCTACTCACGGATGAAAGTAGAAAAACTTTTACAGAGAATAATTTTAAAAACGAGTAACGTGTTGAAAGAAAGTGATTTTGGCATTCTTCAATTGTCCCATACAATGTTTACAATAATGTTAGAATATTAAAATATCAAACAATTGCAATCATAACCCACTCTTCCATTGAAAAGAATATTGTTGCCGGGAAACAACCATATATTTTTTCACAATATTGTGAAATATCCGATTTGGTACATCACTACACATTTTATAGCGGTGCTTACAATATAAAAATAAAATGGAAAAAAGAATTTTCCTTAATAATTCCCATAGAAATTTGAAATGCAATGCAGGTTGTCGGTTCTTAGTCAATTGGCCTAAAATCTCCCTGATCCCCACGGTAGCGACCATTTGCCTATCGTGATTTTAATTGCTAACGGTTCAAGACCATCGGAAACAATCAATGTATCGTATGACCTCACACGGAACATTGATTGGAAGAGTTACGCGACCGCGATATCCGTTAAAATCGAATCCACTCAAGAACTTCCTCCGGAGGAAGAGTACAGGTTTTTGGCTGGCTTGATTCTCGACAGTGCGAATCAAGCTCAGACTAAACCAGTACCCAGCGCGAATACCCATGGACGGTCTCCCACCCTGTGGTGGGATAAAGAGTGCTCAGAGCTGTACGCGGAAAAGTCCACTGCATATAAGGCCTTCCGGGAAGACGGGTTACCCGCTAGCTATCTACAGTACGCGTCGTTAGAAAGGCGAATGAAGAGTCTAATGAAAGCCAAAAAACGTAGTTATTGGCGCCGGTTCGTCGACGGGTTAACGAGAGAAACAGCGATGAGCACTCTTTGGGGTACGGCTCGACGTATGCGTAACCGTAATAGTACCAACGAGAACGTGGAATATTCAAACCGTTGGATATTTGCTTTCGCCAAGAAGATCTGTCCGGACTCTGTCCCGGTACAGAAAACGTACCGCGCCGCGTCTCCTCACGATACCGCGAACGAAACACCGTTTTCGATGGTGGAGTTTTCACTTGCTCTCTTATCATGCAACAATAACGCCCCAGGGTTAGACAGAATCAAATTCAACTTGCTGAAGAATCTACCTGACACTGCAAAAAGGCGCTTGTTGAATTTATTTAACAAGTTTCTTGAGGGTAACATTGTCCCTCATGACTGGAGGCAAGTGAAGGTCATCGCCATCCAAAAACCAGGAAAACCAGCCTCCGACCACAACTCATATCGGCCGATTGCAATGCTGTCCTGTATTCGGAAGTTGTTCGAGAAAATGATCTTGTTTCGCCTCGACAATTGGGTTGAAGCAAATGGCTTACTGTCAGATACACAATTTGGCTTCCGCAAAGGCAAAGGGACGAACGATTGCCTTGCGTTGCTTTCTACAGAAATCCAAATAGCCTATGCTAACAAAGAGCAGATGGCATCAGTCTTCTTGGATATTAAGGGGGCTTTTGACTCAGTTTCTATCAACATTCTGTCAGAGAAGCTGCACCAGCATGGTCTTTCGCCAATTTTAAATAACTTTTTGCTAAACCTGTTGTGTGAAAAGCACATGCACTTTTCGCATGGCGATTTAACAACATCGCGATTTAGCTACATGGGTCTTCCCCAGGGCTCATGTCTAAGTCCCCTGCTCTACAATTTCTACGTGAATGACATTGACGATTGTCTTGCCAATTCATGCACGCTAAGGCAACTTGCAGACGACGGCGTGGTCTCTGTTACAGGGCCCAAAGCTGCCGACTTGCAAGGACCATTACAAAATACCTTGGACAATTTGTCTGCTTGGGCTCTTCAGCTGGGTATTGAGTTCTCCACGGAGAAAACTGAGTTGGTTGTTTTTTCTAGGAAGCGTGAGCCGGCGCAACTCCAGCTTCTATTAATGGGTGCAACGATCAACCAGGTTTTCACATTTAAATATCTCGGGGTCTGGTTCGACTCTAAAGGTACCTGGGGATGTCACATTAGGTATCTGAAACAGAAATGCCAACAAAGGATCAATTTTCTCCGAACAATAACTGGAACATGGTGGGGTGCTCACCCAGGAGACCTGATCAGGTTATACCAAACAACGATATTGTCGGTGATGGAGTACGGGTGTTTCTGTTTCCGCTCCGCTGCGAACATACACTTCATCAAACTGGAGAGAATCCAGTATCGTTGCTTGCGCGTTGCCTTGGGTTGCATGCACTCGACCCATACGATGAGTCTCGAAGTGCTGGCGGGCGTTCTTCCGCTAAAAAATCGATTTTGGGAACTCTCATCTCGATTGCTCATCCGATGCGACATTCTGAACCCGTTGGTGATTGAAAACTTCGAGAGGCTCGTCGAGCTTAATTCTCAAACCCGATTTATGGCCTTGTACTTCGACTACATGGCACAGAGCATTAATCCTTCTTCATATACTCCCAGCCGTGTTCGTTTCCTAGATACTTCTGATTCTACTGTATTCTTCGACACATCCATGAAGGAAGAGATTCGTGGAATCCCGGACCATATACGCCCGCAAGTGATCCCCAATATATTTTATAATAAATTCCGAGAAGTCGACTGTGACAAAATGTTCTACACTGACGGATCAAATCTCGATGGGTCCACTGGCTTCGGTATCTTCAACAATACTATCACCGCTTCATTCAAGCTCAATGATCCCGCTTCAGTTTACGTCGCAGAGTTAGCTGCAATTCAGTACACCCTTGGGATCATCGACACTCTGCCCACAGATCACTACTTCATCATTTCGGACAGCCTCAGCTCCATCGAGGCTCTTCGTGCGATGAAGCCCAAAAAGCAATTCCCATATTTCCTGGGGAAGATACGGGAGTCCTTGTGTACGTTATCTGAAAAATCTTATCAAATTACCTTTGTTTGGGTCCCCTCTCATTGTTCTATCCCGGGCAATGAAAAGGCCGACTCATTAGCAAAGGTGGGCGCATTAAATGGTGACATATACGAAAGACCAATCTGCTTCAACGAATTTTTTAGTATTTGTCGTCAGAGGACACTCAACAGTTGGCAAACCTCGTGGAGCAATGGTGAACTTGGACGATGGCTACATTCCATTATCCCAAAGGTATCAACGAAGCCTTGGTTCAGGGGGATGGATGTGGGTCGGGATTTTATTCGTGTAATGTCCCGACTTATGTCCAACCACTACACCTTGGATGCGCATCTGCGGCGTATTGGGCTTGCGGAGAGTAGTCTGTGCGCTTGTGACGAGGGCTATCACGACATCGAGCACGTTGTCTGGGTATGCGCCGGGTACTTGGACGCCAGGTCTCAGTTAAAGGATTCCCTTCGGGCCCGAGGTAGACCACCCAATGTCCCAGTCCGAGATATACTGGCAAATCGTGATTTCCCCTATATGTCCCTTATTTATACTTTCATAAAAACGACAAATATCCCAATTTAGCCCCTCTCTTTTTATTTCTCGTTTTAGAAGCTTTCTCTTGCCTTGTGGGACCGATCAGCTCCAGACTGCAACTATGTAACCGCCGTCGCACTTACCACTACGGAAACTGAAGCGAGAGCGACTCAAGGTCCGATGACTTTTGAAGGATTCCCCGCGGGTCCGAAGAATACCATCCGCCAATCCGACCTACTAGACTGAGGCGGTAATCTTTCGCTGATCTCCCGTTTGAGCGAAAGTTGCAAGTTTTGCTCTTCTCTCCCGGTCACCATCTACGCTTTCTCTCCCCTGTCCTTGATACAACTGCTTCTACAGCCGCCCTCTGAATATCTTGACCAAGCATAAGTCTCCGCTAAAAAAGTTCAAATTTGTATTCTGTATTCCTAGTTTTAAGATAGTTGTAATTTTACCTCTTTGTTAAAACTATTGTCCCCCATCTTGTAAATAGAATTGTATCCCTAGTCTTAAAACACATGCGAATTTTCTCATAAATATTTGTTCCCCCTTTTGTGTACCAAACTATATTGTTAGTTTTAAGATAAGTGTAAATATTTCCTAAAAATTATTACTATTGAATTCCTTGTTTTAAATTTTTTTCATAAAAAAAATCTTTCGCCCCCTCTCTTGTATATAGAATCTTATTTCTAGTCTTAAGATAGCTGTAAAATTTTTCTTTTTAAAAAAAATATTTCAACATTGTAACCTCCTAGTTTTAAAATATACAAAATGTAAAAACAAAAGAATTTGGCACCGCCAAGCTAACGCATTTGTGCCTATCAAATAAACGAAATGAATAAAAAAAAAAAAATTGGCCTAAAATGTTGTACAATGGAACCATAAATAGAACCCATTATGATATGTTGTTACCTTTTACTTTTTTCATAGTGTAGTGTCTTATCCTAATAATTATTCTGATAAAAAATGTTTTGTATTTCTTTATCTCAACATTTTCAAGAGATATATAGTTTTAAATCTTCTATATACGTACCCTGAAAATAAGACAACCGACATGAAAGGGGTAAGCAAAATCGCGACGAATGTTGGGGTTTTCATTTCAACAGCAACAATCCGCTAAACAAATGCGAAAATTCGTTTTCAGTAGCATAAAACTCGTCATGTTCGCTGAAAGCTCTGCAGAAAGATAACAGATCTGTCAGCATGCTATCGCAAAACCACCACAACCCGCCACCATAAGTTCACCACATCACGTTCCAATTTGGCCGCGCACTATTGCCGAACTATATGTACACTGATGTTGCCACCGGCTGTTGAAAGCTGCCCGCAGATTGGTTTCCATAGCACGTGCTTATTTGTTGGTATATAGAATCTAATTTCCGTCCGTCTCCCGGTACACCGCAATCATGTGTGTTCTGCGCTGCGTCGTATCAGTCGCAATTAATGTAAACACAATCAGGCTTCACGATCTCTGGCCGAGTGCTAGTTGAATTCCAGATGGCCGCCGCTTTACGGATGGCTCGAAGAATTGGGGTTCACTTAGGGAAGCTACAGATATACGGTTTAGGTGTGAGAGTGAGTGATGCTTGATCGTGACAGCCACCCACAACCAATGAAGCAGCACGATGGTGGCTGTTGAATATTTAGAAGTAGCTCAGACGGGTGAAAGTTGTTGGAAGCTGATTATTCATGCATTAGGTGGCCTCACTGGATGCGGGAAGACGCAATTAATTTAGCAGAATTTAGCTTGAAAGGAGGTAAATTATGTAAGCTTCGTTGGCTCAGAAGATATATGGGAAAATCTGGTCGGTGCTCAATACAATATAAATAGTTAAGGAGGTAACACTGTTCCGCAGAAAAAAAAACCAATTGGATTTCGGGAAAATAGAAGCAAACTGATGAAAAATTACGTTTTTCGTTTGTCTCTAGTACGTCAGGTTCGGATTATATGAGCATTTATTGTTTTGTTCTGTCACTGAATGGGATTTAAAATCAGGAAAAATAAAAAAAGTCGAGTCAAGTAGCTATTTATCGTGCTCATTGGGTTGCTTAAATAAATTGCGAAATAAGATTATGTATACATGGTGGCGTTCCTGAGTTATGCTCTTTTAAGATCAAGAAAACTGAAATAAATATTGTAATACACTTTTTACCGTCACTATCACATAATTTCGAAACCGCCGCTTACTTGTCTCTTTATTGTTTTATTGTTTATTATGGGGTTTCAGCAAGCAAGCACTCCGCAAGCGTGTTGTACTGTTTTACGAAACGCATGGTCATCGTGGAAAAAAGTTTACGGTAGACACCTTTCGAGACGAAAACGTGGCCGTGAGTACAGTGTACCGGATCATGGCATCCCTGACCGTGGAGCGGAAGGCCGGTAGCATCCGTCCGGCGAAGATAATGACGGAGAAGAAGAGGAAAGCGTTGAAAAAGCTGTTCGACAGCAAGGACAAATTTGAAAAAAAGTTATGCTGTACATCGCCATATCGGACAGAGGGATTTCAAAACCGTGGTTCAAGCCGAGCCATCAATCAACAAGTGTACCAGAAGGAGTGTCTTGAGAAAATTCTGCTGCCGTTCATGCATCATGCGGATGGGAAGTACGTCTTCTGGTCGGACAAGGCGTTTTCCCATTAGGCCAAGAAGACACTGTAGTATCTCGAGCAGAAAAGGAGGCCGTACGTGCCGAAAGACAGGAACCCGATCAACTTTGTCCCAATGCCGTCCCATTGAGGATGTAGTGTACAAAAATAATTGGCGGGCCAAGAATACGAAGCAGTTGACCACCAGGATCCGGAATTGTATCCGGAAGATGGACGTCAGTGCCGTCTAGCACTCTTGTGAGAACATCGCGACTAAGTTGCGTCGTACGGCTGACCAGGGCCCCTTGTTCACTATTTATTGACGTTTTTTTTGAAGAATAATAAATTTTATAAAAAATACTGAATTCATTGAAAAAAAAATTGTTTTTTAACTAAATGACTGAAAAAATTCTCATTTTTTATTGAACACCCGTTACAGTAATGATCGACCGACACAATTCTAAATAGAAAAAAAATATTGTAATTGATGATTAACTCTCACCATTATCTATTTCATTACATGCTTTCCGATCCTTACGTCGTTCAGGTCTTCGGGTCACCCAGTACACCAATCCTGGAGAATCCGGAACATCAAACGAGATGGTATTTCAAATATTTCCTAGGGAAACGTAAGTAAACCGTAGCCGCGACTGTGTCAATGTGAAAAAAAAATGATTGACTTCTCATTTGCAGTTCATCAAAACTATGTGGGGATGGACACGGAGAAAAATCCATACTTTTTGTCGATAGTGTCACAGGATTCCGGTAGTAAATGTATGCCACTCTACCGAGTGATGCTGTTCCGAAAGCAGGTTAGTAATGCATAAATTACCATATTTATCCCCATTTTTTCGTTTGGGTTTCTACTGTTTTTTAATCCATGTAACACTTTGAAGGATTCGTATATAGCAAACCTATGTATAGTTTAAATTTGAAATGCTGCCTAGTTTAAAACTCAATTAAATTACGCACTTGGAGACCAACTTTCTTTTAAAAAATTTCTATTACGTACCTAATATTAACTACAAATTATTCTGATCATAAATTGTGATGTATGAGAGCCTCAGTTAAAGGAAAACAATTAAGAAATAAAGATGGACTAGTTATGGAAACCATAAACCAATCAGAATACAATCAACGTTCCTAAATTTCACAACCTATCTGAAGAGATGATTCTTATGTTTTGGAGTTACGCTTGCGATTTCTACCTGGACCGTTATCAAAACTTATTAAAATTATGCTCATCATTCCGCTTGTTTCATGAATACCCAAAAGGGAGCTCAGAAGCTGGCCTTATCGTACAACCCACAGCAGAAGCTAACGGTCAAGCAGATACTTTCGAACTTTTCCCTAATGGATGCCAGCAAATCCCCGAAGGAAGTCTTCTCCGCCGACATTCAAAAGGATTTACTGCTGCTGGAGGAGCAGGAAGGTTCGGTAAACTTCAAATTTGGCGTCGTATATACGAAGGTTGGCCAAAAGCTGGACGACGAGATGCTGAGTAACGGTAAGATTTCCGGGATGGGATAATCGAATTGGAAATTAGTCAAGTGCGCTTGGATTGTTGATTGGTCCTCTGGTATATGCTGTAATTTTAAAGCTATCCGCAATAAACATCAGAAAGAAAGCTCAGCTTTAAGCCTAAAGGCACGCGAGGCGGACAGTTTAAAAATATGAAAATTGAAAATAAATACCAAGGCTTGAGGGAAGTCCGGCATCATTAGCTTGTATTGCTAGCTCTGCGGGTACAGCAAAAAAAAAAACGTAGCGATAAAACTCTAATCAATATTCAATTTATTTATTCCTGTTCTTCCATCCTCATCCAGAGCATGGTAGTGCTGACTTTGACGAGTTCCTGGAACTGTTAGGAGAAAAAATTCGCCTGAAGGACTGGGAACGCTATCGAGGCGGACTGGATGTAAAAGGTAGGTGAAGTGTTGCCGCATGCTTATCAGAGATGGTTTTGATTATTTTACTCTTTCTGCTAGAGATTCTGTATGGCACAGGTCATAGATTTTTGATGAAATTTACCTTTTTTCACTATGCTATATTTCTCCTTAGTTAGGAGAACAATTGGTCGGTGTTAAGTCAGACTGGACAAAGTGACATTGTATTGATTTCGAGAAAAACGAGTTTAAAGTTTGAATCGTAGCATCCTTTACGTTGTAATTCGAGATTAATTTTTGCCACAATTCTTGCTAATTGTAACATATTTCAAATCTGGTAAGTGTCGAATGTCACTGAAGAAATTCTTTATCCAATGCTATCATTATCTCATTTTTGAGGTTTTGGCGACTTGGTCCGGTCTGACTTAACACCGATCCATTTAGGTAAAAAATATTTTTTCTCCGTTAAGGTGAAATTTTTTTAAAACCATATTTGCGCGTGAAGAGCACAAAATTTATAACTAAATTAGTTATGGAATTTGCGTTTCGACTTGGTCTCATCAGAATCCGACAATAACTTAGTGACAGGACTAAGCTAGCGCCGGATTGACGCTAGTTCCAAAAATAGGAGATACAATTTGTGTTCCTGAGCAAACCCCTAGTCAAGCGTGATGTTCCGCATATAGCATAGTGCATCCTGCATTGGCTTGCTAAGTTAAACCAAATGTTTTAGTTTCATTAGTTTAATTTCATTAGTTCAGTTTAAAATGAGCTCTTTTTTGTAGATGTGGTTCTAATTTTAAAAAGATCTTCCTTTTCGATATTGTGCTTGACTACCATCTATGCAGTTGTAGAACAACGCATTAACAAGAAATTGAAAAGTAAACTTTACCACAATATATCTAAATACTGGTCGCAGTGGTTTGTCTCCAACAAAAAAAGGTTTAGGATGTTCCTTCCTTTCATGCCCATCTTTTTGCCTTTCTCATATAAAGAAAGGCTATGCAATCACTGTAAAAATCGACTTTTCAACCGAGGCCCGGAGGGCCGAGTGTCATACACCATTCGATTCAGTTCGTCGAGATCGGCAAATGTCTGTGTGTGTGTATGTATGTGTGTGTGTATGTGTGTGTGTATGTGTGTGTGTGTCATTTAAACTCACACAATTTTCTCAGAGATGGCTGAACCGATTTTCGCAAACTTAGTTTCATCTGAAAGGTATAACGCTCCCATAAGCTGCTATTGAATTTTTAGTTGATCCGACTTCCGGTTCCGGAGTTACGGGTTGAAGAGTGCGGTCACACAGCAAATTCCCATATAAACTGGTACCACCATGATGTTCAAATGATGTAAAACATATTAAAATTGATGTAACATTACTCTAGTTTGCGGGTCTGGATCACTAATGATCAATCAAAGCAGCTTTGACCACATTGGCCACCTATGACGGTTCATGACGCCCCCGGGGAACCCGCCAAGTTCCTAAGCTAATATCACACCCATTGAAAGGTGGGAATTCTCTACCGATTTTTACAAACTTGATTTCAAATGAAAGATACAGTAATGCCATTGACTGCTGCTGAATTTCATTCTGTTCTGACTCTTGCTTCCGGAGTTACAGGGGTGTTAGTAAGGATACACTGGAATTTCCCATATAAATCGGTACAATCGTAATACCTCAGAGGCTAAAAACTATTGAAATGGTCACCAAATTACTTCTAATGGTAGATCTAGATCACTGATTGCCAATCAAACATTCTTTGAATATATTGTCCACTATCGACGATTCCGGAAGTCCGGAATTCCGGGCATATTCCACAATTAAAGTCACATCGGTTCATCGGTGATGACTGAACCGATTTTCTCAAACCAAGTCTCAAATGGAAGGCAAAATATGCAGTTGAGTATTGCGTAGCCGCCCCTTCCCCCCCTCCCCACCTTGCCCTTACACCTCCCTCCTTCATCACTCTCCTCTTCTTGGATCACCCTCACGCCCAGATTTCCTTCATCCACCCCGTATACCGAAATAAGATGAAGGATTTCTGACGCATCCTCCACACCCACTCTACTAAACCCCCATTCCCTACACGTTCAAACGCATTCCACCAACCTTTGCAAATTATAATCACATGAAGATAACATTGAACTCATGCTTATTAAGCTAATTAAATATTATTCTTTTGCCTTTCTTATATAGAAAGGTTATGCAATTGCTCCAAAAACCGACTTTCTAACCGAGGCCCGGAGGGCAGAGTCTCATATAACATTCGACTCAGTTCGCCGAGATCGCAAAATATCTGTGTGTATGTATGTGTGTATGTATGTATGTGTGTATGTGTATGTGTGTATGTATGTGTGTGTATGTGCGGATTTGTTAACAAAATGTCCACATCGGTTACTCGGAGATGGCTGAACCGATTTTTACAAACTAAGATTCAAATGAAAGGTATAATATTCCCATAGGTTGCTATTGAATTTCATTTTCAACCGACATCTTGTTCCGAATTACGAGTTGAAGAGTATGGTTACAAAACAAAATTTGTTGATTTTTCCAAATCGGTTTCTCGGAATTTTCTGAACCGATTTTGACAAACTTAATTTTAAATGAAAGGTCCATCAGCTGCTGTTGAATTTTGTGTGGATCCGAGTTCTGGTTCCTGAATTACAGGGTGATACGTACGATCACGCAGCAAATCCTGATTCTAACGAATTCTGCGATGAATGTAAAAAGGTGATTTTTTTCCAAAATGTAAACACAACTGTTGAATTTGTAGATCTAGGTCCCCAACAGTCATTCAAAGTCTCTTTGGCCACACTGGCCACCATCGACGGATCCGGAAGCATCCAAAGTCAGAATAACGGTTATATTGGTTTCTCGAAAATGGCTAGATTTGCTCAACTTAGTCTCAAATGAAAGGTGTTGCGTCCCCAGAAACTGATATTAAATTCCATCTCCATCCGACTTCCAGCACCGGAGTTACGGGTTGTGGAGGTCGATCACATAGAAAACTCCGATTCAAACCGATACCGCGATGAATGCAAAAAGGTGCTCTTATATATACTTACCAAGTGTAATAAGAATGAAAGACATTTCCATAAAGTTATATTGTACGAACCAGCTATTAAATCATAGTTTGGAGAAATGAGAAAGGCACAATTGCACCTCTAGGTGGATTAAAACAGGTTTTCTAGTGCAGAGTGCATAACTATTTTTCCTTGAAAAGGGTGGGGTCCAAAACCACGAAAATCCTTTTTTCATGAAGATAGGTGCATACCTCGCAATTCTAGAAGCTGCTCAATTTTTACTTTCAAATGCTCAATACAATTCTCCTAAAATATTTGCAATAGTCCAATTGCGTGGAAAACATAGCCAATGACAGTCTAAATTTATAAGATCTGTTAGTTTTCTATAATATTACATCATAACGAAGTTATATTTTATTTTCCGTCGTCAACGCAAACTCCCTGGTAGCACTGCTCCATCGGAATGCAATCAGACTAATTGCAATAACTTCAGTGCTAGAGATGATCCTTGTAACCGTTAGTGTAACATTTATTAGCTTTACTTGTTTTTTTTTCTGAACAAATTTTGCCTAGATCAGTAGCTATAGATGTTTAAAAACGTTATTGTTTATAAACAACATGAGCATGAAGGGGTTAAAAACGGTTTTCCTGATATAACTTTTATTGTTTTTACTATACATTAAAGCGTCATTTGACTATTTTAAGGCGCATAATTGGTTCCAGTATACCAACCATAATACTATACTATTTTCGATTCAAACTTATGAGAACAATCGTCACGAGATCTCCCGTGCGCTAATTTTTAAAATGGCTTTCGCAATATTGCTTTAAAATAACATTGCGTATTTAAGGGCTGAAAATGGTCTGTTTAAAAATCTCAACGGGTGTCTCTTTTCAATCCCTTCTAACTCATTCATCCCCAGTTTCAGTGGGTTTGGCTTAAATACCATACCGTATTGTTTGGTTTAGAGGTGTGCGCCGATGCATTTTTAATCGGCGGCGGCGTAAGCGACATATTTGGCCGGCGGCGGCGGCGTTGGCGGCGTCACGCCGTTGGACCCTATCGGCGGCGGCGCGCCGGCGTGGCGAATATTGACGCCTATGTAACTAAAAAATTAAAGGGTTGTGTACAGGACACGACTACGGTGACATTAAAAATGTAGCTTTTTTCAAGAGTGTGCAAATGAATTTTATCTATCACACATATCGACTCGCGTTCTTGTTCACTCGCCCCTCCCCATCAAAACATAATTTACCCTCCCCATCAAAACATAATTTATTGAAGGTCTTTTAACGGTAATCTATTAATTAATCAAGTATCTCACTAGGTGATTGGCATTATTTGGCTGATCCATCTAGTAAAAATAGGCAGGTCTGTCCAGAAAATATACAAAAGAAAAGTTCCATATTGAGAGCTGTGATGAGGAAGCCCACGCCCGCCAACGGAAATATACAGATTCTCCATGAAATATGATATTTTATTTTCCATTTAAATTTTCAATAATGTACTAATGAACATAAGTAAACAATCTTAAGTTTAAGTATTTCTTGATCGATTAGTGGTGGAAAAAATGAAATTATTTGATAAATTACATTGTTATGCAACGTTCGCACTACCAGTTAAAACGGGTTTTTATGCTATCTTGGTGACATTTTTCTTGTTGCTAATTATTAAAACGTGTTATAACTCTGTAGTGTAAACATTGTATTATTAAACCAATTCTGCAGCGTTTTATGTTATATAGGTGTTTTATGTGGTAATAGGACTGACATAATTATATCTTCAGTACAGCGGTTTCTTTCATAATTTAAAACAGATTTATTTTAAAATTTAAATTAGTATACCCAACCGTTCTATTTGTTGTATACTTTAAAACGCAATTAGAACTGTGTTTTAAATACATAGTGTAGGACAGATATTCTGACTGGATAAACTGGGAAAACAATTTTGAGTCCAGTAACGCTTAAGACATGGCTTGAATTTGAATCGAAAAAGAACACCCGCTTAAACTGCTGCTGGGACGGTAAGTTCTGTTTTAAAATTTTTCGTTGTGTGCAGTACGAAACAAAAGTGTTTGAAATTAGAAAACAAAAAGTTCTGCTGGGAATTTGATTGTTTCCGATGCAATTACGCTCAGATTTTTCACGCAGGGGATACAGGCCGTGTAAATGAAAACCGCGTAAATTTAAAAAAAACGCGTTGATGAAAACCGCGTAAATTTCAAAATACGCGTAAAGAAACCTGAGTGTACTTTCCTATATAAAATACTACGCTGCTGAACAGTGCAATAACTACAGAAGCACGTTGTCAGATGCCTTACTGATAAAAAACATATCACCGTAATATGAAACATGAAAACCAATAGGCTCTTTACCCTACGCAGCTACAAAGCGCCGTAAACAAGGATTAACAAGTTATAACGCACACGCATGCATAAAAATAAATATTTTTTTCAAACGCAACACTCTTAAGCAGCACACACCGTATTGAATTAAATCCAAAGCACCCCACCCACCTACTTTGCAAATCATTCTGTGACACCGCGCTGGTAGCCGAAAAATCCGCACACGGCCACCGCTGCCGAAAATGCATAGCGTCTACCGCTTAGCGTCCAGACGCTGCAGCCATGATCTTACCCGTTCGACATCAGAACAAAAACTGATTCAAACGTGTACGCGTCACCTCTATTTATAAACTAACCGTATATGGTTTAGTCACTTAGGTGCGAGTGTGTGCAAATGTCAACGTTGCTGAAAATCGATAGCGCTTATTGCATCGCCCGGAGACGATGTTGCTCGTATGGGATAAGAGCAACAACTGATTTAAACGGACATGCGTCGCTTCTATTTATGACTTTTCGTGTGTGATTGAGCGGCTAAGGTGCCCTCTAATGACGGCTGTATCTGAGAAATCTGCCTCACGAATGGTAATTTTCCCGTGAACTTTTTAATTTTATCAATTTCCAAAAGTCTACTTTTATTGGGGAGATATTAAATTATTACCAATATTTAAGTTAGGTGTTTCTGAATCGGTTGGTGTATGAATGATTAAAATCCATCTAGTAATATCGGAGTTATAAGCGTGCAAACCTTACATAGTTTCGTTACATGGGAGATAGTTTAGATTTTAGAATGACACCTAGCCCCAGATAGTGGAGTAAGACATTTTTAATGTCAAAACAATTCTTGGCAGTAAAATTCCTTTCCCAAATTGGTAACAGACTTCGCAGCACATACAAACAGACGTTACCAGCTTGAAGAAAATTCTAAAAAAAAATCATCGCTCACGATGTACTAGCGACATCTGTTGAACACATTGCACAAAATGGAATTCTAGCAATCATATCAAGTAATTTTTTTTTCAACTGAAGCTTCAATAGTGCCCACCTAGGGCAGATCACTTTCAGAATGTATTACAAATTTGCTTCAAATTAGAAAAAATGCATTTAATTTCCATTTTTGCAGCAACTTTGCACTCCTTCGCAGAGAAGATTGTTTAACAATCGTCCTACGCTGATCCACTTTGTTAGATGTTTTGTTGAATGTAGGGCTGGTTTTTTGTAGGGTTTTGACGTCTTACACGCAACGCAAAATGCATTATGAATTTCTATTTTGGTGGAAAGAAATGCATTTAATTTCGCTGATGCGTCACAAGTGCCCACCCTGCTTGCCAAATGCAAGATAATAAATGAATGGCGGGACTATTTTTACAGTTGCAAAATTTAAAGAACGAAATAGAAAAATTGTCGATGTCGCATACTACGACTTCGCATGAAATAATGATTGCAATGGACAAATATAAAGAATGCAGAGTAACGACTGTATTTCAATGACACATAATAATTATTTTTTGTTCTATGTTTGGGAAATTAAAACGGTAAAATAGTTTTTGTTTTGTTTGAGGAAATTAATTCTAGTTGTCGTTTCATTGTTTTTTGTTTCATTTTAGTCTTCTTTACCGTCGCTCTTTAAGAATCCCACAGATATCGGGTACCCTAACACGAGGCGTTCCTAATGGCATTAATGGCATTACTGCGCAGAAATGTCACTTTTAATGGTCATGTAAGGACTTTTCAAGGTATACACATTACTTCATTTTCCTGGTTGGCATTTACTTTTACTTCTTGTAAGTACAAAATAACGCATACGATTCCGTGGCACCACATTTTCTTTCAACTTAAGATTTGCTTCTATCTAGAGTGCAAAGTATGCTCGATGTGCTGGAGTCATACAGATCTACACCATAACGAAACCTAAATATACAGTTACTATCATTCATAATAATTCCACGACTTGATGTTGGGTTGAAACTGATTACTAAACAAGTCTGATTGAAAATGGTCTGAGCGTATCTCTAGTTTTCGTAGCACCTGCACTCCGCCAATTGCTCCAGCAGATCCGGGGACCAACAAATTCGAATCCATTGCATACATCTAGTCAGATTCGATACACCGAATCAATTAAATTACTAACATCCTATTAAGTGCTTACTCGGCGATCGGCATCGTGTTGTAACTTAAGAAATAATTGTGAATAACTCCCGCCTTGGGCACTTCGACAAGAATGAATTTCACATTTCCGGCCCATTTTGTTTGTTTTGGTTTGCATGAGATTAAAAAGACGGTAACGTTTTTGGGTGGGTGCGGAAACTAAGTAACGCATTTAGCTCTGTGTCAAAATCTCTTCACTAACACCACGCTCGCTGATATGGCGCATTTTTTTGTAATTTAAAAGGACCGTTTTTTCTACGAGTGATGAAAATTCATCTCGTGTTACGTCTTTTTTGTCTGTGATACCGGGTTGATGCAACTGACACTGAAAATCTTTCCTGAGTGGGGCTAGATCACACGATGAATAATTTTTGAGACCAGAAATCTTACCCTCTGCATCGCCACATCAGTGCACCAGCGTCGCGAAAAGTCAAGATCATTCTGTCCAACTATTCTTCGAGAAATTTTTTTTAAAATAGGTCACGATTCAATCAATGATAAGTAAACCTCGCATTGAAAATAATTTTTGTGTTTTCAAAAAACTAGTTCATGCAAAAAGATGGCATTATACTCAAATGTTTAGTAGGTGGTTGTGTCTGAATATGCCTAATATTTTTATGATTCTAGTTCATAACTTGATGATACATTGATTTGTATTAACTTTATTGACTAAAAAAATCAAGAATTGAATGATGTGCAACGATTTTCGTAAATTAATATCACGTGTTAACGTGATATTTTAGTCTTGAGTTTATCGTCGGATTTTTTACACAGAGTCACGTGTCTTATAGTTTTCTTAATTATTTCACGGACTTGAATTGTGGCTAAGTAATGTATTTTTGATGCTTAGCGCAGTTTCATTTAATTCCGAACATTACACTGAATCTTAACAAAAGAATAATAGGGTTATAGGTCCTGGTAGTTTCCTTGTATCTAATGCTCGCGCCTATGAGACTAGTTGCTAGCATTTGTACACAATATCTCACATAGAAATTTCAAAACCAAAGAGCAGAGCGAATAATCCATGAATAATAGTCTGAGTTCCTTGAAATTGTTTTCGTAAGTATATTAAGATTATGTGGAAAGTTGATTACTTCATGAACTATATCATGATCAGTTTCACGAGCTCGACGGGTAATCGTGTCTAGCATACTAGGAATCATGAATCGCTTAAAAAATCGATGAATAATACACTGTATTCCAGTGAAATTGATTACGTGCAAAGATTAAGATCAGACACATTATCGTAAATATCATTACTTATATCTTGAAAGTGGAAGTGTTTTTTTTTTAATTTGTGGACATTTCCACGCGCACGAATGGTGAATTGTAACTTATATGCTCGCAATCATAACCAGTTGACGAAGCAAGAATGGATCCATGAGTTGTATTCCGAGTGTCGTGTAATGATTTGCGAGAAAATATCAAGACTTTGTTAATTTTGTGATCTAATTCACAACCACTAATACCAAATAAACATCAATATGTGATTAATCATGAATCAGTTAACGTCGTATATTCGAACCATAGACAATGTTTCTAGATTTGTGGTTAATATTATGAGCCAACGATTTTCGAGTTCGCGAATTGTGGGCGTGGGAAAAAAGCGTCGGCGGCACGCCGCCGGTCTACCTTTCGACGTCGGCGTTTGTTAAAATTTACCGGCGGCGGCGGCGTGGCGCGGCGGCGCACAGGTCTAAGTTTGGTTCTCTTCGGATAATGATCAAAGCTTGTTACTTGTACTTTATTTAATTATTTGGTAACACCGAAGAACTTCCAAAATTACTATACAAATACACTGAAATGCTGAAAACCAAGATGCCAAGGAAATACAGAAATGTCTTACTCACGGATAGTTAAATGCGTCCTCGAGCGGGTTTTGCGCAGTTTCTTCGGCCTTTACTACGGTCAGGATTCGGAACTGGGCGAAAATCCATTTCTTGGATCCACATCTTCACCCTCAGAAACCGATAAACCTAGACCAACATGTGAAATGGGCGGAAGTCCAAATGAAAGTCTCTATGTGTTTACTTTCTCTTTCGATTATTATGGCGCCAACATAAAACTTTCCAACAATGTTTCAATAAATATTGAAAGACTCTGATGTCGTCTAGCATATTATGCTAAGAGTTAAGGAGCAAACATATAAGCGACAGAGTCAGCGGCGTAGCCAAAGGGGAGAGGGGGGGTATGAGGGTTCACCCTATCCGTTTTTTGGAGATAACATCAAATCGGCCCAAGCTTATTCCTGTCACTAAATTAGCATCGGATTTTGATGAGAAGTCTGTCGAAACGCAAATTCCATAACTAATTTAGTTATCAACTCGCAATGATGGTTTCAATCAAATTTCTTTTAAGTTCAGAAAAAATAGTTTTTGCCTAAATTATTCTTCACTAAGTAGAAATAAAGCATGTTGTTTTATATCTCGATATGCTGCATTCATGTAGCCTTCATATTTTCAACAAAATTGTTTAAAATGGCATTATCAATAACTTTACTGAAGGCGCAAAGTCTCTTGCTATTTTTGAAGAATTACTTCTCCATAATTACCTCAATGCGAATTAATCACTAAAATGTTTATATCAAAGTATGCGCTATTTTATGTTGGAAAACTTCTCGCACGTGTCACACCTTCAATGTTAAGGATTTTTAAATTAGGTGATCTTGAACGTTGAATTTTTTTTCGAACATTAATCCTACTTTAAAAGATCGCATTCTTTGACATCATTGACATATTGTCTAAGAAAATAATCTATAGAGGTTTGAAAACTGTTCCATGCTGATTCTCCTTGTTTGTAGCCTCGAACGACATCTGTTAGACTGCTTATGTTTCTGAATTTTCAATAATTTATCAAACTTATATTAAATTTTAGCATATTCCAAAAAAAAATCCGATTTTCATCAAAACGACGCACAAAGCAACTAGAAAAATGAAGATTTTCTTGCACTTTTAAGCTCGATTCACTCTTCACGGTATTACGCGGGTATCAAACGGACTTTAACTGGCCATTAGCGATCAAGAAGGCTCTAGCAATGCTAAATGTAGATCTTACAAAGACACCATCAGTACTTACCTCAGGGAGAGCCGGAAATTCTTTATCGATGTCAATTTGGAGTGACAGGCAAGATGAACTGAAAAGTGTGCGAGGAGATACCCACAACGACCATCAGCGATCTGGCACAGCATTGCTAACAACAACTTGAATAATGTGGGAGGCATATAAACGTGGGAAGGTGAAAAACAGCATTTTTTCCACAAGGACGTGTCTGTCGAAGAAGTCAAATTTGAGGGCATCTTCTTCAACCGAGTTAACGGTAGTACTAACAAGGACGTGCAGTGCTACCATACCGAGGAATGGGAAACCGAGAAACGGATACCTGGTGCAATACAACGATTATCGATCTGCGTATAAGTTGCCTCCGAGCTTGGAGAAGAAGTCATAATGACACCGAAAGAGAGAAACGAGCTGCAAGAACTGATCTCAACAAAGCAGTCAAGTTGGGCAAGAAAGCCTGCGTTGAGGAGCTTTGCCACAAAGCCAACGTGAATTCTCGAAGCTTGCCATGGCAAAGATAACAGACTACGCTGCCCTGCCTAAAATGTTCCCGGAGAAGATGGAGGTCATCATCGAAAGGTTGTCCCGTAACATGAACCAATTTTCACAGTACAGTGAGGAGGATGATTATTAAGAAGAAGCTCCAATTACCGACAAACAGCTGATCGAGATGGCGAAAGCCATGAAAGTGAAGAAGAACCCTGGAACAGTTGGTTCTGAAAGCTGCGATGCAGAAGCTGATGTTGTTGCCGATGCCGGGAAAACCTTCTGGAGAACTTTTCGCATATAGGTACAGTCGGAAACTGTTAGAGAGAATAATCCTGAACAGGCTAACCAAGTACACGGAGCGTGAGTATGGCCTGTCATGGAATTCGATTTCCTTATAAGTAGGACTACAGTGGATGTCACCCGAACGGTTGTGAAAGCTGCGGAGGCGGCAGAAAAAAAATATATCGCTATTGCGTGGTGGTTCCCTTAGACGTTAAGAAGCAATCGCTCATTTGCTGTAGAACATGAGGGTTCCTGAGTAACTCTGTAGGATATTGAAGAGCTACTTTCAGAACCGAACACTGATATGCGAGACCGACATCATCGTAGAAAAGAGATGGTGTTGATTAGAAGCCAAAAGACAGCAACAGGCGAAAAGTGTGGTCGGAGGATTTGTCAACGACACGAACTTTTTGTGGCAGGGGTCCACTAGGAGGTTGATAACAGTCTATTATCTTTCTCCAGACAAAACCAGCCTAGAGGTCGCGTGGTATCCGGCGGGTTGAAGTATCTCAACCAAGAGTTGATTCACTGGGTCCCTGCTCCCATGTCGTAAGAGACGACTTAAAACAGGAGTCCGCAAGCCAAGGTGCTTTTCCGTGCCTAGGACTAAATGGCTGGCAGGACTAAAATATGCCAGTCGCGCACGGAGTGTCGTGGGTCTTACCCTTGCTGTGTCACGCGAATTTCTGATACAGTGGATGTTTGTTTCTTCGCAAATCGTGCGATTGGGGTCATGTGCCTACTACCCATTTAGGAGTTCGCTACAGGCGATTATAAGGTAACGGATGATGAAATGTGTAGTGCTGTGATCGAGTATGGTTAGAGTAGCACAAATTAATCTTCAGAATAAACGTACAGGAAGGAAAAGCTTCTGTTGCTTTGGTTCAAGAACCGTATTTCCGTAAAGGTAACTTCTATGTTGGAAAGCTACTTAACCCCGTCTTCGTAGCTTTCAACAAACATGGCATGACAAATCTACGCGAAATGCCTCACAACTCGCGATATTTGTGCTGTTACCGTCAATATGACATTACCTTCTCATGATTTAAAAATGGTTGTATCATACTGTGGCAGAAATGGGTTTCCCCTCATAATCGGCAATAATTTGGAACAGCTCAGTTATCATTTTGAGAGGCACTGAATTGATGGAATACTTAAGCAGTACAAATCTGCACATTCTTAATGTAGTAAATCGCCCAACATTTGCACGATCTGGCAAAGAAGAGGTTTTAGATATAACTCTCTGCTATGACAATATTACGCATGTGTTGGCAAACGTGCCGAATGCGCTCGAACTGTCGATATCTGATCATAAGTACATCGTATTTGATCATTTAAACGTCTCGCTAGATGTCGTCACATGTCGTAATCGCAAATCTACAAACTGGGACCTCTACGATGAGGGCTTGGCGACTAGGTTTCATAGGTATCTTCTCACAATCGAATCTCCACGTGACTTGGATGAGGTCGTTGATAAAACAAACTCACTCATAGTAGCAGCATACCAAGAGGCTTGTCTGCTTCGAGTTGTGCGTGCTTCTAGAGTAACATCTTGGTGGAATACCAAACTTGCTCGACTCTAAAAATTATGTAGAAGAGCTTGGTATCGCATACTCAGGAACGTGTCGGAAGCTTTTAAGTTGGCACGCAAAGCATATAGAAATGTTCATTGATCGTCATTGCAAACTCAACTATCACATGGCTACTATTCAGCGTGCTGAGTATTATCCGTCTGTTCTTTGTAAATCCGATTACGTAACTTCATATCATTTGATATGTAACTGCCCAGCAGTAATGTAATTGCGTATCCGGATTTTTGGTTCTCCATATATAGATGAACCTATATACAGAGAGCTGAAACTCAAGGAAATGCTATTGTTCCTAACTCAGTGTGGTAAAGAGCTATAGTTTAAGCCATATTAGAATGACAATATCTCTTCGGGGGTGTTGTTATTCTGTTATCTCAATCTCTCCTCGGGGGTGTTGATATATCCGCTTATTGTTAAATAAGAATTCTTAATCTCTCCGGTGGTGGAAGTTTTATTTCTGTTATTGTAGCACCTATAACTCGTTCAGCATCTTTCAGGGGTTGCAGAATGCTCTGTTTTAATTGTTCTGTGTCGTTATTTTCCTTACCCCATAACCATACCACTTCCCCAATCCTTCCCATCAGGGAAATGCAGATCATGACAAGGAACAAATCTCCGATCACAATGGGGAACGTGCCATTTGAGCCAGTCGCTACTGATTCCTGATTCCTGACTCCAACCCAGTGCCAATGCACTTTTGGAACATTTTTCCATTTTTTAAAATCGTTACAATCCTGTTTCTGTGCATTGAAAATGAAATGAAAAACTTAAGCATCCATTTCTTATGTGAGCTTTCGATTGGTTGAGTAATTTTTGATTGAATTGCTTAAGTAAAACAAACAGCTCAACCCCGCTATCTGAAATCGGCCTGCGGAAACGTCCATGAAAACGATCGAAGGTAAAATGAAAAAACATTTTTTTTGTTGTAATAAAAATTAATATTTATATTTTGTTTGCACCAACCCTCCCCCCCCCCCACCCCCTTTCAAAAAAAAATATGCTGGACATAATTTTTAAAAAATATTCTCATCGGCCTCATTTCATGCATTTCCCGTTGTAACGCAACAAGCTGTACCTGTCTGAAAGATCCTTTCCGTTTTGTTGTCGAACCAGAATAAAGTATTCCTTTATATTCCATGGTATCACAAGGAGTCTTTGAAGAGATCTGATGTTTTGATGAGGCCAGATATCTATAATCCTTATTCGCGAGCAGTTTGATTACGAGGATAATTCAGTAGTATGTTTGCAGTATCAATGACGTATCTTTGCAATTTCTGGCGAAAAAGGGGATTTCAATGATAAGCAAGCGTTATTCACGAACAGCGTAAATATGAGCGGTACAAGGATACTACCTTGCGGTACTCAGGACGTTATGTCAAATATCCTTGGGTGGGAACTATTGCGCTTGACAGAAGCTTTTCGGTTGGCGATGTATGAATGAAATCTTGAATTTCGTGATCCATGCCGAAATAATCTTTCTATTTTTCTCGACTGTTTTTAAAAAATCAACGCGTGACGCGCATGATTTGTCGGTTGTATTTAGCAGATACAATCAATAGCCAAAAGCATTGATTTATTAGTGCACTCAGTACTTTTTTGTAGTGATTAGTTTTGATAAAATTTGACCTGTGTGTCCTAGCTTTCCTGATCAGGCATAATTTCACTAGTTCTATTAGATTTTGATTCAAATAAATCTACAACATGATTCGGATTTTCATTAACTCTTACATTGTGCCACTCTTATCTGACAGCGATTTTTAAGCATCCAAATCCGTGATACTAATTCGACAGTAACTGCTTAACACTCGACTGGAGATCAAACAAATATCCAACAATCATGAGTGCACTAAAGTGAGCAACAGTTTCGACATACAAAATCCCTCGTTCTGCTTCCGATAGCTTATCCTTGTTGTATGGTGCCAATCCAACGAAATTTACCCTTCGATATATTTACAGGTGACATGACGGGGAAGCACTCGATCTACACCCTGTACGAGGGCCACGAGATTATGTTCCACGTTTCCACGCTGCTCCCGTTCAGTCGTGATAATCGGCAGCAGGTAAGAAAATTAATTTACTTTGTTACATCTCACCTGTGCATTCCCGTGTTGTTCCATAAAATTTCCGCTCCATTATGCGAGTAAGCGCTTTCCAATCTACTACCAGTCAGTGCTTGGCTGCTACCAATTCGCTGCTGTGATGCGTGGCAGCAGGTGGTCTGGTGGTATAGTTAGAAATCCTCTCTGTTGGCGCAATAAAGCCTTTGTTTGTTACCTATGTCAGAATCAGCTCGAAGGTATTGACAAAGCAGAACTAACATGGAATATTGTTATATTTTCACTATGCTGCTTCGGTTCCTGCTGGCTGGCTGACAATTGGATTCCATGATTCCATATCCGATTGGACCCGGGTGGCAGGTTGAGCGTAAACGGCACATCGGAAACGACATTGTAAACATTATATTCATCGACGAGAGCACCGACGGCGAGGAAACCGAATTCAATCCGAACAACATCAAAAGTCAATTTACACGTAAGTAGTGCGTAGGAATAAGTAGATGTTACCCAGCGGGAGAAAGGATTTGAAGGTGATGTTAGTGGCAAGTTACCAATCATTTTTTATTTACCTCGATTATTTGATACGGTTCGATGTGTGAGGTTAACTGTGCCCTGTGGCTTATAAATATATTTAGGGGAATTATGGTTAAAACCGACACCTTAAGCTTAACACTTTTTCTGGGTTGCCACAAAACCCATCAAATTATAATTTCTACACAGAATTCTTCTTCAGAAAATTCTTAACAAGGCTTAATTTTGTCAGCGCTTCAAAAAATTAATTTTATTAAAATTATTGGTTGCAAAACTTGGAAAACAAAGTGACTTTTTGTAGACACTGCGGGTAAAACCGACATCCCATAGGGGTAAGATCCACATCTCCTTTAATTTATTTATTTTCTCTCCACTTTAATAAAAGGTTTGTATTTTTTAAAAATGTGATGTATGCCTGAGTAATAAAGTGTGAGTATGTGAGATACAAATATGTACTTTTTGTAGCTTCATTATGTTGTGAGGAGAAAAGAGTTCGAAGGCGTAGTGCTATAAACATGAGTATTTTATGTTATAGGATTATTTCTTGATAAGGGTATTTCCAAATAATCCTTATGGACATCATTGCAACCTTCAGTCTCATTTTATTTCGTAAGAGAAGATTTGCAAGTGTTCTACATTCTGCTAATCGGATTCATTCACTTATGAGTGATGCACACTTCTTAGTAAAACTACCTTTTCCATCCTCGATTTTTCGAATTCTGATCATGATCAACGATCTACCAGGTTATACAAAAGATCATTGTCTCATTGTGATAAAGTACATCTATGACAAACCAAGAGACCACTACAACTTCGGAGGAGTTTTTTGTAGAAATAGCAAAAGCTTCTATAGAATCTGATAAGCAAAAATACTAATTTTTGATTTTCAAAGAGACTTAAAATAAAATAAACACAATAAAAGTATTTCTGTGTATTTCTGCTCATACTATAGTGTGCTAATAGTGTAATTGAACTGTCACAAAGATCCCCAGCCTTTTGTAATGAACCGCATTTAAACACAACCGTCTTAGCAGCGTGTCGGTTTTATCTCACCAAAAGATGTCGGTTTTACCCTAACAGCACACATTTTTAAAAAAAGCGATTAAAAATATTGAATTTCTCAAACTCGTCTTCAATGCACCCAGTTGATCATAGGAAAGGCCTATAATAAAAGGTACTGAAAAATGTGGTGATTTGAAAAGCTTTTGTTCGGTTAAAACCTTAAAATCTACCAACAAAATTTTACATCCAGACGAGTATGAAAACTGCTGTCGTATGTTTTGTTTATTTTTATGACATTCGGCGTACTAACGTAAATCCAATTTGTCTTCAAATGCTCTACATAATCATACTAATAATAAAATTCATTATGAAATGAATAAAAATTTGATTTCTAGGGAAAGTTGTGGGGTGTCGGTTTTACCTACAGTGTCGATTTTTCCCACAATTCCCCTACTACACATATTGTCACTTTCGTCCATATATTTGTTACTGCTGCTGTCTAGAAGATTATTGATAGCTTCAATTACTCTCTTAGGTTTGCGAAGTACGGCTGTGAATCAATATTCCATGTATCTTGTCTTCTCGTCGGTGGTGCACTTTTCACTACTCGAACACAATTCGTAATGCCTGAAAAAATGCCTCCATCCATTCTCCTTAAGGGGTCACATACCTTTTTATTTTTCAAAAAATCGAAATTTGTTTTATTACATTATCGGAAAGTACAACTCCTTGAGAATTGTTTCCCAAATTTTTATAGAGTTCCGAGAAATATATTGAAAGTTACAGCACTTACAAGTGCACTTCGTCTACCAAGAGCAGTGGTAACTTTAAACTTTGAACCCGATTATCTCGAAATGTCGTTTTTCTAAAAATGGTTGTTCGGTGATCACGATTGTCGAAAACCGCTCAACAAATTTTCTTCAATTTTTTTTTAATTGATCGTAATTAATTTTTCTCGTACCTTAACGACTCTTTTTTATGCATAAATTTTTGTTTTGTGGGTGAGAATTTTTCAATACAATTTTTAGAGTTTAAACAGCGATTTTTTAGGAAAAACGTACCCGAATGCAGGAAGAAAATATTATTTATTCAACTAATCGTTAAGGTACAATTAACCCTAGAACGTTGCACTGGAGTACAAATGTACCCCACGCCTTCTTTGGGGCCGTGTAAAAACGAGAATTCGGCATTTACCGACCTAGAACTGTAACCATAATGCAATTTAGAGTTCCTAGTAAGAGTAGGAAAATATGGTATAGCCAGCTTGCTTGTAGTCTTCGTGGAAGCAGGTTTCAAAGTTGGCGTGAGGTACATATGTACCCCAGTGTACGGTTGCCGATAGTGTTTCGTCAGGTTTCGTGCTGTCAGTGGAAATGTGATTCGTGACAATACCAGTTTAAATACTGGTTGTTTTACTACGATAAAGTGCGAACGCGAAATTATTGCGACACCGAAAATGTCATGCCAATTTTCTTATAGTGTTTAAAATCAAACCAAAATTTTAGGGTAGTTTTATACATATATTTACTTCAAAAATCAAAAAAAAAGTTAATCGATGGAGCCTTGAGTGTAAAATTGAACGCATTTTCGCTTGATGCCCTCCATCAAAGTCTTTACAGTGTCATCCGGTACCAGTTTCTCAGTTTTTTTCCATTTTCTTAACATGTCCTTCTCGTCTTTGACTGTCTTCTTACTCTTCCGAAGTTCCCGTTTCATCATTGCCCAGTACTGCTCCACCGGGCGCAGCTCCGGACAGTTTGGCGGATTCATGTCCTTTGGAACAAAATGGACAGAATTAGTCTTATACCACTCCAGGACACTTTTAGAATAGTGGCATGATGCCAAATCTGGCCAAAATAGCGGAGCTTCGTCGTGCTGCAAGAATGGCAAAAGGCGCTTCTCGAGGCACTCAGATTTGTAGATCTCGCCATTTACTGTGCCCTTTGTCACGAAAGGCTCACTCCTCAGTCCGCAAGAGCAGATGGCCTGCCAAATGAGATATTTGGAGGCGAACTTTGACATTTTCTTATTCTTAAATTTGTCGTCCACATAGAACTTGTTCTTGCCGGTGAAAAACTCCAACCCCGGAATTTGCTTAAAATCGGCTTTTATATACGTTTCGTCATCCATCACACAGCAGCCATATTTTGTCAGTATCTTCTCGTAGAGCTTCCGTGCCCGAGTTTTAGCCGTCGATTGTTGCCGCTCATCGCGGTTTGGGAAGTTCTGCACCTTGTATGTATGTAGTGCAGCTCTCTTCTTTGCATTCTGGACGTAGCTCTGCGACATGCCGATCTTTTTAGCCAAATCACGGCTTGAGACGTTGGGATTTGCTTTAATCATCCGCTTCACCATTCCCTCCGTCCTTTTGTTCTCCGGTCCCGGTTTTCTTCCAGCTCCTTTACCGTGGTCCAACGTCAACCGCTCCTGGAACAGCTTCAACACTCTGGAGACGGTTGAATGGTGAATGTTCAACATTTTTCCCAACTGCCGGTGCGACAGGTCAGGAAATTCCAGGTGTTTGGAAAGAATTTGTTCTCTCGACTCGTGTTGGTTCACCTTCATTTTCGTTGAATCGAAAAACACGACTTCGAGTTTGACAGAATGTAAACAAAACACATCAATGAGAAAGTGTGCAAAATTTGGTTGATTTTTACCCAATGGTAAAAAAGTTATGCCATGTTGAATGTGTCGCAATAATTTCGTGTTCGCCCTTTAGTAACAATTAGTATAATATAATCGTTTTCAATCCTTGATTTAATTAATTTAATTTAATTTTGAAGCGGAGCAAAAAGTCATTCTCATATTTGCTGTTTTTAATTGTTTTTCGTTAATTTTTTATAGTTTTTCAAAGCAATGGCTCTCAAGTATAATTTGCACACAATAATAGCTGTAACAGTAACATTGCGTGTTACCAATGTATTACTGGTCAGAAATATTTTTTTCATTTCAATTTCCACCCCATTTCGTGATATTTTTCAAACCCCGATTTTTAAACTTTCACTCTTCAAAATAATTGCAGTTTTTCAAGAATATGGAAATTCCATTTTATACCGTATCAAGATCATTCTTTTAACTTTTAGAATCATTTGATTTTTTTTTCAAATCGGTTGTAAATTCGCAAAATATAGTAATTTTGTGAAAAAAAGTCAAAACAGCGATTTTTTCACTTTTTGTTTTGTTCAATCCAATGTAGGGTGATGAGCCTATTTTCACCATACTAAGCAAGGTGCCTCACTAATTCGGTAATTTATTGCCTTACAATCAATAGAATGCGTAAAAATTGACATCAACCGCTTTGCTTCGTTATTAAGAACCAATATTATAACACAAATGCGTTGAAAACAGTAAAATTCTCGTGTTTGAGCACAATGAAAACTCGAATCGAGTGCCCCTATTGTTGCGCTACCATTTGACTCAATGCGTTGAACAAAGATGGCAGACACTGCTCTAACCAACGGCTTCAAATGGGTAGGGTGATAATAGAAACATGCCGCAAATAGGCTCATCACCCTATGTATCATTCCGTACTTTCACCTACACTGCTATTTTCGCAATTAAAAAACGAAGATAATGGTGTATTATACATTTCTTTTGTTTGTAGTTTTACCTGCGAAAATTGCGATCAAACGCGTGGGGTATATTTGTGCCCCAGTGCAACGTTCTAGGATGGAAAACGCAAGTGCAACGTTCTAGGGTTAATACTCATATACTAATGCAATTTATTGAATTTTGAGTTTTATTTAGTTGATATGTATATTGGTCTTCAATCGTGATCACCGCAAACTTCTTAAATAAAAACCTGTTTTAATCCACCTAGAGGTGCAATTGTGCCTTTCTCATTTCTCCAAACTATGATTTAGTAGCTGGTTCGTACAATATAACATTATGGTAATGTTTTTCATTCTTATAACACTTGGTAAGTATATATAAGAGCACCTTTTTGCATTCATCGCGGTATCGGTTTGAATCGGAGTTTTCTATGTGATCGCACTCCACAACCCGTAACTCCGGAACCGGAAGTCGGATGGAGATGGAATTTAATATCGGTTTCCGGGGACGCAACACCTTTCATTTGAGACTAAGTTGATCAAATCGGTCTAGCCATTTTTGAGAAACCAATATAACCGTTATTCTGAATTTGGATGCTTCCGGATCCGTCGATGGTGGCTAGTGTGGCCAAAAAGACTTTGAATGACTGTTGGTGACCTAGATCTACAAATTCAACAGTTGTGTTTACATTTTGGAAAAAAAAATCACCTTTTTACATTCATCGCAGAATTCGTTAGAATCGGGATTTGCTGCGTGATCGTACGTATCACCCTGTAATTCAGGAACCAGAACTCGTATCCACACAAAATTCAACAGCAGCTGATGGACCTTTCATTTAAAATCAAGTTTGTCAAAATCGGTTCAGAAAATTCCGAGAAACCGATGTGGACAAATCAACAAATTTTGTTTTGTAACCATACTCTTCAACTCGTAATCCGGAACAAGATGTCGGTTGAAAATGAAATTCAATAGCAACCTATGGGAATATTATACCTTTCATTTGAATCTTAGTTTGTAAAAATCGGTTCAGTCATCTCCGAGAAACCGATGTGGACATTTTGTTAACAAATCCGCACATACACACATACATACATACATACATACATACATATATACATACATACATACATACATACATACATACACACATACACACACATACATACACACAGATATTTTGCGATCTCGGCGAACTGAGTCGAATGTTATGAGTCGGTTAGAAAGTCGGTTTTTGGAGCAATTGCATAACCTTTCTATATGAGAAAGGCACTAGAATAATATTTAGCTTAATCAGCATGAGTTCAATAGTATTTTCATGAAATGATGGTGGAATGGGTTTGAAAGTGGAGGGAATGGGGGGTTAGTAGAGTGGGAGTGGAGGATGCGTCAGAAATCCTTCATCTTATTTCGGTATACGGGATGGATGCAGGAAATGCGGGCGTGAGGGTGGTCCAAGGGGAGGGGAGTGATGAAGGATGGAGGTGAAAGGGCAAGACGGAGGGGGGGAGGGGGGCGGCGACGCAATACTCAACTGCATATTTTGTCTTCCATTTGAGACTTGGTTTGAGAAAATCGGTTCAGTCATCACCGAAGAACCGATTTGACTTTAATTGTGGAATATGCCCGGAATTCCGGACTTCCGGAATCGTCGATAGTAGGCAATATATTCAAAGAATGTTTGATTGGCAATCAGTGATCTAGATCTGCGATTAGAAGTTATTTGGTGACCATTTCAATAGTTTTTAGCCTCTGAGGTATTACGATTGTACCGATTTATATGGGAAATTCCAGTGTATCCTTACTAACACCCCTGTAACTCCGGAAGCAAGAGTCAGAACCGAATGAAATTCAGCAGCAGTCAATGGCATTACTGTATCTTTCAGTTGAAATCAAGTTTGTAAAAATCGGTAGAGAATTCGTTGGGGAATGGGTGTGATATTAGCTTAGGAACTTGGCGAGTTCCCCGGGGGCGTCATGACCTGTCATAGGTGGCCAATTTGGTCAAAGCTGCTTTGATTGGTCATTAGTGATCCAGACCCGCAAACTAGAGTAATGTTACATCTATTTTAATATGTTTTACATCATTTGAACATCATGGTGGTACCAGTTTATATGGGAATTTGCTGTGTGACCGCACTCTTCAACCCGTAACTCCGGAACCGGAAGTCGGATCAACTAAAAATTCAATAGCAGCTTATGGGAGCGTTATACCTTTCAGATGAAACTAAGTTTGCGAAAATCGGTTCAGCCATCTCTGAGAAAATTGTGTGAGTTTAAATGACACACACACACATACACACACATACACACACACACATACATACACACACACAGACATTTGCCGATCTCGACGAACTGAATCGAATGGTGTATGACACTCGGCCCTCCGGGCCTCGGTTAAAAAGTCGATTTTTACAGTGATTGCATAGCCTTTCTTTATATGAGAAAGGCAAAAAAAAGGTTTCGGGAAAAAGCCATAACTCCGCCAATTATCAATATATTTTCATAAACTTATGCTATACTTCACTGAAAAATGTACTGCCGAAATACTATAAGTTTGATGTTATGAAATCATTGCTTTATGCATTTACGCAAATTCAAATTTTCCCACAAAAAGTTAACCCTTAAAGACGCAAACCAATTTTTTTTAAATTTTTCGAAAATTGTCGCAGAGTTTTAATACTTACTATGATAATTTTGAGATGATTTTCGCAATGTTGTTTTAAAACAACATTGCGCATTTAAGGTGTAACGGAAAGAATCTCTTTCTTCATTGCGAATAGTGGCCTCGGGTATATCCCGATACAGGTCGCGTAGCTTTACCTCGACTGTGTTGTTATTTAACCGAAGAACAATATGTTTCATGTTATTGCTGACCACAAAGAGCTTGTGTTCTTCCTTGAATTCTATCAGTACAACATTGTTAACATGGTGGCACTGAGATATATAAACTTTATGTCCGTCGATTCGCATATCATCGTTCAGCAAGCGCTCCACTTCTTGAATAGAGGGTCCAATGTTTACGCTCCTAAAGTCAATAACGTTCGTACAGTGAAAACTCAAGGCCACCTCGATCTATACAATCTGCACAGTCAGCGCGAAAATAACGGCAGTTTCTTTGGATTTCTATAGTGAATTGCTCATATATTTAACGCGGCTGAATAATTCTCCAGTAATAGACGTATCTAATATTGAGTACTCTTTGTTTACTTTCTATTATGATCAAAACGGCACCATTAGAAAACTTTTCAATTATTTTCTAGAGGAGGATCGAGTGATGATTGATTTTGCTAGTATATCATGCAAAGAGCTGAGAGGCAAACACGTAAATAGGACTGAATAATGAACAGAACAGGAAGTAACGAAAAA
This sequence comes from Topomyia yanbarensis, assembly GCF_030247195.1. NCBI lineage: Eukaryota > Metazoa > Arthropoda > Insecta > Diptera > Culicidae > Topomyia > Topomyia yanbarensis. Next base: position 366,885,480 of record NC_080671.1, on the reverse strand, counting down.
GTGTGTATTATTGGATGGTGTCTTTTTGAAAAAATTTCTCGAGAGTGGTATATATTTTCACGTTTGCTTTGTGAGTGTTTCGTGATTGATGTCTTCGTTGTTGGAAGCTGACTGATAATTTGTAATTTGAAAACTTATTGCTGCACTATTTAGTCCTAATCTCATTTTACTTACTTGGGGATTTCAGATAAGCATTGTTAAACCATTTTACTGTCCATCATCTCCAGTTATTTATTTATTATATAGTTATGAGACGAAATTGTGTTTTCGGATAGCTAAGTGGTGTGGTGAAACTACAGTACGCATTTTATTCTATCGTTTCAGATGTGTTTGCGGTCGTTACTAAACGGAGTAGAAAGTATCAGCTCTCGGTATACTGTGACGAAACTGTTCCACCGTTTGGACCAACCTTGCCCAATCCACCTGAATTTGATGTAAGTTATAAGCATTATTAGTCTATCGATATAAGGCAACGAGTTTCAGCTTTTCTATTTCCTAGATTCAAATGATATAACAATCGTATAATATCAATCTAGAATGTTATTGCTATTAGAGCGAGAAATTTCCGGCCCCGTATATAACATACCAAGCAACCCCCGCTCGTGATATACTCGTTTCCAATTATTTTCGTCGCACGTATCCGTGATTGACACATGCTCCCAAATCAGCTGACACATCTTCTCATTACGCAAGTCTTGTCACCTGCTATTGCTCCTTTCTATATATTTACATATAACATTCGTACATATTGAGCAGCAGTCTATAACTAAAATCGTGATTGCATAATATCATTTAATTTGTAAACTTCAGGATCCTGCCATTTTCCGGGACTTTTTGCTGGTCAAACTGATAAATGGAGAGAAGGCCACCTTCCAGACGCCTACGTTTTCGCGGAAGCGCGAACGAACACTCGAGATGCTGATCAAAGACCTGTACGAAGAGTACGTGCACGATAATAAAATGGTGAGTAACTACTACAATTACAAATACATACTTTTCTCGTTATACGTAATCGGAATTGTCTTTACTTGGTTTTATTAAATCTGGTACAGTATGGACAGCTGATGGCGCTGTTACATTTTGTATTCTAGTTCCATTATTTAACGTGCCTATTATGGTGACTGTTGACGCACATCAATGTCTGTAGAGCTGTTGTATTTGTGGTGACGGGGAAAATTGTTCGCTATGCGGTACAGTAAAACTCGTGGTCACGTTAACTAAATTTACTGTGTTTATTCAGCAGAACTGGGCACTTATTGTAAGCTTAAACTGTTCAGTATAAAATGTTGACTGTTCTGTATGTAATTCAATTTCTTCTATCTCGTCATTTGTGTAGCATTATAAGGTGTGTTACTAACTAACTTAAGGTTCTGTTCGTCATTGGAAGTATGTATAGGCCGCTGCACCTTTTATTTGAATACAACTGTTCTCTTCAGAAAGTCATAACTAACTGTAGTATAAATAACGAAACACAACAAACGCCTATCTACACGAATAATGAAGTGATATATAATAGTCCTGCACCACAGCTAAGTCTCACTATCTCGAATAAATGTAGTTCAAAAGCTGGCGCAAACCGTGACAATCACTTATATAAAAAATATCGCAACCTATACACCCCAGCGAGCGCCGTTGCAAATCCAAATTTGATGACAACGGCTTCAAGAGTACATTCACAACGTCTTAGAGTTGCCGAGCACCCGAAACATGTCAGCATACATTTTCGACGTTGAACTGCGTGTCATATAGCAAACACCATTCCTACCATCTTGAAGCACAGAAGAGTCGAGATTTTCAGATCATTAACGTAGAGTAATTTCCCAGACTTGATGCGGGTGCAGAGATCGTTGATGAATAAGAGAAAGATATGTGGCCCTAGGTGACATCCTTGAGACACACCGGTTGGCATTTCAAACGCGTTTGAGCGCGTGGTACCAGTTCCGATAAAAGGATCGTTCGGGGTATTAAGAATGCAGCCATCTGGTAAGCCATCCAGGAAAACCTAGTCGCTGCAGTTTCAAAACTGATTGTCGAAAGCTTTCGCGAAATCAAAATATATTGCGTTCACTTGTTGGAGCTTCTTGACAGGTAGAACTAGAAAATTTGTGTAAGTAAACAAGTTCGAAGTGGCGGAACGTTTTTTTTTTCAAATTCATGCTGACGTTCATTATTTATATTGAAAAATGAAGCGTACAACCTATTGAAGATAAAAAATTTCCAGAACTTTAGCTAGACAATTCAGTAACAAGCTTCCTATGTAATTTTCAATACTGTGGATGTTTCCAGGCTTAGGGATAGGATCTATAACGCCTTCTTTCCATACACTTGGGACAAAATTTCCCAGATTGAAGCTGGAAAGTTATGCTTATTGGTGCAGAGAGCGCTCGGGCACAACGTTTTAGGAAAAGAAAGAGTCAAGCGCTGGACAGAGCACTGAATACATCGGCATCATTTACGTTAGGACAATGTTTCAAGGTACTGTTGCGATGGATAGACAGGAGGACTGGTAAATACCATATATGGCCTCGTAGAATGCCGCGATTGAACTTACCTATGTTAAAAAAAATGTGAAACTAGTTCGCAATTATTTCAAATTTTTTCAAGCTTAAAATTGCAATATTTTTTAATATTCAGTGCTCCAGCATGTTAAAATGGATGAAACTCTTATTGATAAACCGCTAAAATAAAACAAATTTGGCAGCTGAATAAATTTTCAGATACTTTTACTCAAATTGAACTCGAATTATACGAATTTCATTCACTAGAATTTTACAGTATACTGAAATACATTGTATAACACCAATAAACATCTATTTAGCAACGAGTATGTTTTCAGAAATATTTTAAACAAACATTTAAATGAAAAACATTTACATCAAGAGTTTAATGTGGGTGAACATACAGGTTATCAAAGTCACCCCGGAATACGGAAACGGACCTAATTATAATGACAAATTATAATGATTTGTGAAAAAATAGTAGTAAGCGGAAAATTTCAGGTAGAAACTTCCAACTTTGTTCTTCATACATCAGTACATGATTTAAAAATATTAACCTTGAAAATAATGTGTTGCGCCGAAAAATATATAGGGGAACCCGGGGCTATTCTGACCTGCTTAAGAAAATCGCCCTTTTAGGTGGATAGATGTGAAAAACGTTACCGGTCAAAAGTCCTAATTGTTAGTTGGAAACCTCAGCTACATTTTGGTGCCATAAAAGGTTCATGTACACCACTCAATGGCAGCGCTAGGCGACGATTTGTAAACCTCTACGTTTTTCCATCCTTTTACAATGTAGGGGTAATTTGGACCTCCCTACGGTGCAATTCAGATTGTCATTTTCCTTTAATTTTTTTACAATGGAATTATGTTTACCTATGAATTAGTTACTCATTAAGAAGCAAAAAAAATTGCTATACAAAAACTTAATCTGGTATGTCACAGCTGCCGATTGGCGGCCCAAGTATTTTCTTTGCTGTGGCGTGTACAATGGTGTGCGCAGCCGCAAGCCGCTAAACGGTAGATGACGGAATAGGGGGTCCGAATAGCCCCGCAAGCTCATATTGCACAAAAGTGGTGAGCGCCTCGAAAATATCTCAGTTTTCACCCAAACAAAAATCATTCCATAAAATAGGAGCCTCAAGCTTTCCGCAACATTAACCTTTTATGTTTTCACTTTTATTTGTTGCTGTAATCCCGGTTTTTCCATTATATTGATTTTTGTTTTGAGAATGGCAAAACAACGAAACACCTTGTATCTCCTTCCTACAAAGAACAAAGAATCAACTTCAGCTCTCAAAATTAATGTTTCAGAATAGCGGTTCCACGAATAAATACGAATAAATACGATAGTCAGAAAGTCTTGCTATTTTCTGAGAAAACGAGGGGGTCCGAATTACCCCCACTGTCTTAATAGCCCCGGGTTCCCCTAATGATTACGTCGAAAAGTGATCTATGTCACCCCGGTTTATGGTATCTTTAGTATAGTCAATTAATTTTTTATTGCTATAAGAACACCACCACCACGGCTTAGATGACTAGTAGAAGAGTCGTAATCATGTATAGTGTGGTATCGGTTCGCCTAAAGGAGTTAGCTAATTACAAAGGAGTTCTTTCGCTACCCCGGTTAATTAACAAGGAACCGAACACCGACCGTTCTCACTGTGGAGGATCCTTCGAACGTACCTAGCTCTCCTCCACATTTAATCGCCAAGAAGAACGAAGCAGGGCGGACAAAGGTTCCCCCTGGGAAGATCACTCGGGTGACTTCCGGGATCGTTTGAGTAGGCGATTCGATGATTTATCGCCACCGTTGCTAGGGAGCTTCCAACAAAGGAGGCAAGCTCACCCCCTTGCTAAGAGCCAAGGTCCGGTGCCGGAGCAGTGAACAAAACAACGAAGGTGAACACGGCCGTGAGCACCCTGGCCGATCGGAAGGAACCTCTCGCCCACCTACCTGTAACAGCATCCAGCGATAGAAGCGTTGACAGCAGAGAAAGTGACGGACCACGGTAACAACCAGACGTCCAGAAAATTGTTTTTTTTCGGGACAATATCCCGCCACCGTAACAAAGGTTAAGTGCGCGCGTGCGACGGTAGATTCCCGTCGAAAGAGCCGCCCCGTGGTCTGAGTGCTCAGTGTACCGTGGTTTTGGGACGCCGGATAAAGGAAGCTAATTTCCAAGGAGCCACTCGCTTCTCCGGCTAAATACAAAGGACCCAGTGGTACAACGCCGCCCTTACTGTGGAGGATCAACCGAACGAGCATAGCTCTCCTCCACTGTTAATCACGAAGAAGGGCGACACAACGAATCCACATGAGGTAGGTCACAGCGGCGTCTACCTGGACCATTCACGGGGAGTGAGTGATCCCGGCGATTATTCATCCAGTCGCTAGGGAGGTCACTACAAAAGAGCCTTGCTCACCTCCCTTGCCAATCGCTAAGGACTGCTGCCAGAGCAGCCAGCAGTAATCCCGGCAGAACTCGGTAGTTGTTGTCCCGGCCAGTCGGATGAGACCACCCGCCTTTCTACCTGCAGCAGTGAGTCAACAGCGGTAGCAGCAGGGAAGTGGAGAATACCAGAGAATAAAAGTCGGCAAATTTATTAATTTATTTTGTTTGTTTACCTCTTTGTTTATGTGCGAATGTCCGAAAGCCGCCCTGACAAGAAGGAACCGCCGGGCTAACAAGAACCCGAGTAGTGGTCAATTGCTACTTACAAATGGTAGTAAAGTCGATAATGATATCGATGTCTAGGATATTTTCTATGCCGATCAATCACCTTGATGTGGCTGAACGAGGCGAGAAACTATTTTCCGATGTCAACAATAAATTCACAGTAATATTTGTTTCGGTTGATCAAACAGCATCGAAATGATCATCCTATCAAATCATAACAGCGAACGTTTTTGGATAATTCATCTGACCATTCCAACTCGATAATGTCGTCTGAACGTACAAATCCGGTAAAACGAAACAAATCTACGATGTTATTTCGCTATGAAATTTACCTTCCATTGGTAGTGTAGACATAAAACTGAGATATTGCATTCAGTTCGTTCCATCGGACTTTGAACAACCATAAAATTTTTCAGGAACATGTAAGCACCATACTTCCATACGGTAAAGTTGTTAGGCATATCCTGGACTATTCATTTACACTATAGGTTGCATTCTTTAGAGTAATCTGGGGTCTCTAGAAATGAAAATGCAAAAAAGTAGGCTTGCCTATACGAATTCCTATAAAAATTTCAAAGGCAATGCGCTACGCTGGGTCATAACCAATCAATCCTAATATTTGAACAGTTGTTTTTTGAGCCAAAATAGAACCAAAACAAGTTGTGCAGGCTTGATGCGGCCAAATGTGGGATTTTCCATACAACTGCACCCCACCCAAGTAGCCAAGTTTCTGTGAGAATGATAATGTCGTAGTCGCAGGATGTGACGGCAAACAACAAAGCCTGCACTTATGTTCTCAATCCACGAACGTTCTGGTAGTAGACGAACAGGAAATCATGTGCTGTATGGGACGGCATGCTATGAATTAAAAGATTTTCAGGACCGGATTATCATGTATAGCCAAAAAGTCGCCTGCGATAGGAGTTCGAAAGACCCGCTCACGACCTCCGAACGTAGGGCCGAGACGACTGAGCTGATCACTGGCCTGAAGCGCGACTGCGTCGGAGCGCTCGGAGGCTTTCGTAATACTCTGTGACGGACGTCCCGGTGATGACAGCGCAACGTGATATGAAGACGTAATCTCGACGATGGCATGGAAATGATGCTTTGTTCAATTATCGGCCGTTTGCACGAAGAAACCTTGGCAAATTCGTTAGGAAAACGTTATATACAAAAACAATTCATTCAAAATACCAACATAAACACTCACGGTATGCATTTTTTATTTTTATTATCTGCATTCTAGCAAACAGTATATTCAACCTATAACAGTAATAAGTATCGCAAGAAATGTGTAAATTGAGTTGAGTATCTAGAAAATTGGAAAAAAATTAGAAATATTTCCTGTCGTATGCATGCTATACAAGTCGTTTTCTATTACTACTGTTCCATTACCTGCACATATGTAGTCATGTTTAATGGTGCGAATCCACCCGCGGTGAGATCTTTTGCGTTCTGTGCCTGATGTAGCATGAAAGCAACCATTTGCTGCTGAGGTTTCTTCAACAAGTGCCAACTGATGGTATAGATATCAATGCACATTTTGTCGTTCTGAAAATGTGAAAACCACCAACATTAGGAAAACTGGAATTACTCTAAAATTCACAATTCAATTTCAGCATTTTTACATGAACAGCTGCCTCTCACCTTTGCTGTTACAATTGTTCCTAGCGCACAGAATTGGGTCAATTGGAAGAAAACGGCAAACATAATGCAGAATCCCTGTACATATCGATAGACGTAACCAAGAAAAACAGTAGCCAATATAGCAAAGGCTTGAAAAACTATCTGTATTAGACTACTGAGCTTGAAGTGCTGAATGGCATATTCTTCGTATCTCACGATCATTTGATGCAGCTGACAGATATGCACAAGTTGGTCAACAATATAAGTTTCGTTTCGTTTGGGTGCTTGAAGCAGTAGATTAAAATTATTGATTTCGTTTTCCAAAGAATTCGCATACCCAATTATCGGCACTACAGTGGCGATGAACAATGAATCTGAAGCCAGATATCCATTGACACAATACGCTATCAGTAACATATGGACGCCAGTCGTAATAACGTAACCAGTGGTTGTGGTGTGATCCACAAATGGAACCAGAATGGTGATTAGCAGAAATTTTTCACCAGTTATCATCGTCACTAAAATTATCATGACTACAATGAATGAACCGGTAATAACATAAAGAACCGCCAATATCTTGAGCATTGTAGCCAATCCATCGGCGGTTTTTTTCAAAATTAGATGATTTTTCTCATTCGCATCAAAATATTCATAAATTTCTGCCGAATCCTGAAATAATTGTGAATATCGAGCCTTATGAACGAATCCCGTCCAAATTTTGTTGGTACCCTGAACATTTAGAAGCAGAACGAGCAATGCTTCTGCGGCTTTCCTCCAGTCTGATCGTAGTATCCACATGGTATAGAAACACAAGAGATAGATAACGAACATCAACAGGGCAGAGAAGATGAAAAGTGCCGTCACTTGACGCCTTGGGATGAACGGATTAACTCCCACCATTCGGGCTGCTTTGCGTATCACTTCGAACGATTTGTACAGCGCTTCAGAAGATCCTTTCTTTTCCATTTTGACACTGCTGGCTCTGCACACTGACATGACCGTTGTACTATTGATCTTCAATGGAAAGTGTAATCATAATATAAGCGTAGAGGTAACTGAAAACAATAACAATCGAAATATATTATTAACGGCGATATGGTGAAAAATTAATGCGACAATTTGCATGCGCTTTGATGTCGGAAAAAATCAAAGCTCTGGTACCACAACTGTGGCGGAACTTGACTTTTCACTTCAACAGGCTTCGCATTCTATTCTTAGTATACACACCAATTACAATGGTAGTTGAGCGATGAGATTTCTATAACAACGTAGTGTTGTAATACTATAGCAATACTGTTGAGGTCGAAATTGTTTTTGAATTCATTATTTATTTTCTTTATTGCCATTCAATACTAAAAAACCACAAGGGACAGCCCGATGGAGTTGCACGAACTTTTGACGTAGGACTACACTACTAAATATACGATCAGCGTGCGGTTGGCTGGGTTGGCAACTGCCAAGGTCACCAACCGAGGGGGGGGGGCGCTGAAATCTTGAGCTAGATTTTAAAATTTTAAAATGTAAGAAGTTCAAATTGAATAAATAGCGAAAACTATTGCAAACTTTATCGCACTTTTTCTCAATTTCATAGAAATATAAATGGGAAAGACTAGCTATAGCTAAGATCGTTGTAAAATCGTTTGCCTTGTACGCAGCTCACCGGGGTTCGATTCCCAATCCTGCTCGAAGGGTTTGAGATTTTCTTACAGAAAAAAACCCGAAAAAGAGCAGAATGACATCAAAGTTTAAATTTCTATAATCGGAATCAAAAAAAGATCAAGTAGATAGTTCTCCATGTCATACCGTGAGATTTCAAGTTTCCTCTGTGCCGGGAGGAGTTCCGCGAAAACACAAACCAGTGCCCAACCTAAGCCTAATCGAGTTCTGCGCTAAGTTGAATTTCTGGTTTAAATTTTTAACCACTTTAGGTATTCCTGGAAGCGCTACTTCTTGTTTGACCGCGAATTGCTACCAACAGAGGCGGTTTGGTTAGGCTTTTTTATCAGTGCGTCCACAAGCTGTTAAATTTGGAGGTCCCTCAAGAAAAATTGTTTGGCCTTTTCAAGGAATCTTATTTGCCTATGGATTTTTGGTGAAGTAACAACCATCACTTCCCCAGGGTTTATGGGTTTGACGGTATTGCAAACATCATCAAGCATATTTGTGCATCAGTTTTAAAGAACCTCTAGCAGACAATTGCTTTAACATTACGCCTCGATAGTGGCGCATCGAGGAGACCGAGAGGGCTTATGGGCCTTTCTTATGTTTTATGTTTTTTCATACCCTGTACCTGCACCTGTAAGACTGTGCGTGCTGGCGTGGACGATTGGCCGGTCGACTTGGATTCCAGTCGTTTCTGCAGGCCTTCCTTGGATCTGTCGGTGTCTTCGGAGTCTGCGTTACACCGCTCGACCACAGTAGGAGAAAGTGGTTCGGTGTTAGCTTTATAAAACTATAGCTCAAACCTTAGTTAACAACTTTGTCGAAGACAAATTGTAAATATTGTGAATGTTATTTCCCACAACAAAGATTGTAGTATGATTCATATTTGGGTCTATCAAAATATTAAGAAAATTCAGTCGTTGACATTTACAAGGACGTAATGATCCTTTGTCGTATATAAAACAATCTAAAAAGGGACTGGGGAGTACACATGCCCCCCCCCCTCTTCTTTTCATTTTCTGACTACGTGTATGTTATACAGCAATTCATTCTCAGCATTTCATTCAAAGGTACCAAGTCTCTGCGATGAATATATTCTCATTTATTTTAGTTTTTAATGTCGATGTCGGTGGGCAAACAGTGATAATAAATATCTCAAGCCTTGAGCGCAGTCCACTGGACCTAAAAATAGATAACGAGAGAGATTTGGCCCGATCGCGAGTGCTTCCATTCCTTAAGAGAGGCGGTCATAAATCTATTCAATGCAAATTTTGATGTAACACTACATTTCTATAGTAAATTTGGTTCGTTGAATTCAAATTTCGCAATAAAAATTTATTATATCCACCTAACAGTGTGGTACGGCCTTTCTTATTACATTAAGGTTCGCATTAATTTTTGTTTGTTCCAGAATTTCTCTTAGTATCGAATAGTACAAGTTGTGCTGCGCTGGTAAAAAAATGAATAGTTATTCATTGGAAGTTCTCCAAATTGTAACTTTTGCACCAGAACGCATATATTATTATATCGTTTTCGGTGAGCATGATATCTCGTGAACCAACCCACAGACCAATCTGCAAATGTTGTTCGTAATTATTATAGCAAGTTAACGAAAGAATTTTAAATAAATCGTATTTTTTTTCCTTTAAAATTATGGTTTTCGGGATTAAAACTTGGGTTTTCCTACAATAAAAATTATCCCATAATAAAAAACCTCCGTTAGAGTACCAGCTATTTTAAAATGGAGAAACGAGAAAAAGTTTATGATTTCAAGTTTATTCGTAAATATAAATTGCATTGGGCTTTTTAACGCACTTGAGAACGTAGTTGTAATACGAAGTGGAATGAGACATTTGCTTTGTACATTGAATATTCCGTAACGACATGTATTTCAAAGAAAAATATCAAATAAATTAATATAACTCAAGTTCTAATGATTCGATTGATAAGAAATTTTGGGAAAATAAATATTAAGCTATATAGTTTCGATATCAGTAGTAATTATTAACGTAATATAATTTGACAATGTGATATAAAGTTTTTCGTCTTGCATTATCCCGTTAAACATATGCAACGTCTTAGATTCTCTAGGCAGTCTGGGCGCAGAGATGCGCAGCTGAATCTTAGTTTAAGTGGAACTGGACAGCCTAACGACCATTTTGAAAAGAAGATCGGGAAGGATATCGAGGGACAAAGTTAGTTAAAGTCATATTGAAAATTTTTAAGTTAATTTTTCTATTACATATGCAAACAAACCCATTTTTCTGCTCTCCTTATACTCCAAAAATCGAAATTTATCACTCATTACACAGCTAATAGTAGTGCTATCTGAACAAAATATGAATATTAAATATTACAGATGGATAAAAACATTTTTCTGGCAAGCAATCGATTATCTATATTAATTACATTATCGGTAAATAACGAACCACCCTATGCATTCTTCTATATACTAAAAAACTAGTTCATTTTTCGCAAAATTCATCATGAAACTATAAAATATACATCCAGAACGATGTAATCACAAGATAAAAACACGCCTTCGCCGAAATATTTTTTTTTGTTTTGTTGGCCTATGCACAGTGGGAGAGCCCGGACTTAAGTCCATATATGAAGGTTATGCGATATTCTCACTAGTATTTTTCTCGTATCAGCTGATCCATCAGAGACATTTTCGCGAGCTTTTAGATGATTTGAATGTAAAATGAATTTTTGACAGCTTTTTGAAGGGCATAACTCAAGTGTTTTTTGCAATATTTGACCATAGGAACTACATACGGTTATTTTCGTTTTTCAAAGATACGGTTGATTTTATGCATTGCATTACTTCGCCAAAATTATCCGTGTGATAAAATTACATCGTAAAATCGCCAAAAATAAGTCACTAGTTGGTTTAGTTAGTGTTTGGATAACTGTTTGTCATGAATTTTTATTGAATTCGAACTTCTAATGCGATATCAACAACGACGCCCGCAATCACACTATACTCATTCGAAAGCTTTTAATTTTCTCTTTAAAATGAGCCTATGCTAGTTTTGCGAAAACTTGCGATAAGCAGTCAAAATTTAAAAATAAATTTCTTGCTAACTTACGCAATAACTGTCAAATTGAGTGAACACAGTTCTAGTCATTTGGTAAGACTATTTTTATTCGAATTTGCATAGCACTGATATAGCTTAAGGTTATGCAACATTATCCAAATAAAATTAGACCATTTTTAATTGTACCATATACGCGAAAAAGGGTTTTGGATTTATTTGGATTTAAAGATAAGAAATAAGCAACCTAAGTAACTTAAAACACACCTGCGAAAAAAATCGTTAACCATCTTGTTGATTAGTGAATGTAATTAAACATTCCACTAAGACGCTCAAAATGTTTGTTTTGAAAATGAAAGAATTTAGTTTTCATATCAAGTAATCCACTAATGAATTAAACGTTTCAATATTAGTCAAACACATATTATTTGATCCGTAGAAACGAAATAGTCATTTCTGAAGCCCCATAATGAGATGTCAGTCAATTCGTTTCAATATGAAAAATAAATTCCAAAATTACTATTGAAAAAATCATTACAAAAGACAAAATACTTACTTTTGAGTCACTCTAATAAGTAGTAAAGTTAATTTCTATTTTTATAACCAAAAAAGAAATTCAGCGTATAAAAATGTACTTTTTTATGAACTTTCACAACAAAATAATTATTTTTGAGCCACCCTAATTCATAATGACTTTTTTTACAAGTGTTAATATCAAAACCGATTTAGCACACGAAAATCATATACACAAATTTTAAGAACGATATCGAAAAAAAATATTTTTGAGACACCCAAATGAACAGTAAATGTTTATATTTTAAATGTTTTAATACCTAAAACGAATTCAGCGTACAAAAATTACATAAAACCGCCTTGTTTGAACCGATAAAGCAAAGTTTGGACTTTAGACCACCTTTGGTTCTCAGTCGTGCCACTATGCTATGGGGGGAACGCTGTGGATCGGTGAGAAGAAGATGTGACGATCTGCTTATAGGAGACATTGGGGGTCGATAGGTCAATTAGGAGGTATTGGAGGCTGCATCAGCGGTGATCACAAAAACTGTTGGGAACATGTGATGGCATCATCACAGTTCCTCGATGGCGGAGTGGTTAACACACCCAACTAGAGACTGGGAGATCGCAGGTTCGATTCCTGCTTGACGACATATCTTTTCTCAGTGTTTCCAATAAAGGTGAATTTTCACCGTTTTTTTTCATTCTTACTGTTCCGGTCATTCTATCTCTGTCTGTTTTCCAGTGGACACGTTTATAAAAAAATCCTTAAGAAAGGAAAAAACAAAGACTCACGTCCAAACAAGGAGTATATTTAATTCATAAAATATCGGAATCACCTTTTTTATAAACAATTTCCAACTTTTAATGATTCTTATCTATTATTTATATTTGGTAATAATTTTAAATTATTTTTATTACTTATTTCTCGTGCATATTTTTCCTTATAATCATCAATATTAGCATAATATCAAATTTTGCTTTGAAAATAGTTGGCAATGCACATTACTCTACACTAAATTTACAACTCGGCCAACCAGTCCCGCACAGTACTCGGCCAGCCTACCCCAATGTATATTTTCGAGAACAATCACGATTTACACAAACAAATGTAAGGTTACACTGATATCCGTTATACCATTTTGTTGGGTTTTGAATACCCTTTCCAGCAGCACCAAGTTATTGGAAATCGGATGTAAATTGATTCGCGTTACACATATTATTCTTCAGAAACAGAAATTTACCCACCAGTGCCGAAAAAAGAATAAACGTGCCCCTGTACAAACGACACCACCAAAACACCTTAAATTACGTCGGTACATTGGTGACCTAATACCCCACCAAAATCACTATAGATGTTTCTACTGCGCATAATAACCTTTTCATAAAAGGCATTCGGCCAACCTGCCCCTTCGGTCAACCAGCCCCGGTCACCCCTTCAATGAATGAAATGCATCAAACTTCTACATATAATGAATATAATGCATGTTATCTATTGATCGAATCTGAAATAAAAAGAAGAAATACTTATAACTTTTCTGGAAATAATGTTGGAGAGAACTGTACTCATCGCAAACGATGGACACCTTTCCTTCTTAGCTCCGATTGGTTTCTCATTTCTTGTCCAGTTGTAATTTCAATGGTGCTCTGATGCACCTTCCTTCCCCGTAATTAGTATGTTATTTCACTATATTTCATAATTACAATATGAAAGGGTACATGATATTCAATATGAGAGAATGCATGAATGCATGATACTAAAATAATAATATTGCATATAATTGCTACGTTTATTGCATATAATTGCTACGTTTCTTATAAATTATTATTATGAAGAATAATATTTCAACTCTTCGTTAAAATAACATATTTCTTCTGTACATTCCAGTATTGCATATAATATAACTTCGTAACGAATTATGCAAAATGTGGTTCATGAAGCAATTATATAATCAGCAAAATGCATGTTACTCATACGATGAATATAAGGAATATGATCTCAAAATACCTATAATGTGATTATATAATGTTGACTATTATGCCCAAGTTCATAAGAATGAAACCTGACAAAGAATACACCGATAATAAATAGTGCATGTGATGAATATAGTAATTGCAATGAAGTTATCGAAATATTCCTAGACTTATTAACCAATTGTTGCCCAACCTATTTTTTATGCGCAGCACAAATTGAGCTTGCCGTTCGAAAATATTAGCGGTCATCCGAATAATAATAATTTGTGTACGCAAAGTTGTTGATCTAATAAGGAAAAACTGGTGCAAATTTCAGCATGATCTAGCGAGTCAACGATCTCGCGTATCGAACATCTTGCGCCGCCCTCGAGCGGTCAACAGGCATTAGTCTATAAATGGCTGTAACTCAAGTTGTAGTGTTCCGAACATAGTTAAATTTGGAGAAAACTTTCTTTTCAGAATAATACACAATTTGAAAAAAATCGGTTTTCAGACCAACAAAAACTTGTAACCCCCTACGGGAAAATCGAATCAAAACTAAACATAAACACCGGTTTAACGACTGTAACTTATCAAACCGTATTCTGCAGGTATATATTAACTCATTGCTACTTTATTACTTGTGTAATAAGAGTTAATCTTATTACCTACTATACTTAATAGGTTGGGCATTAATGGGTTAATAAATACATGATTACCTTGAACGCCTCCACTCTTCTCCTCAATATGGTTATAATTAGGTTTTACACCAACCGACATAACCCCACAAAACGAGCCGGATGAACTTCTTTTGACAATTCTCGGTGGTTTGTTTACATGGAAGTTACGTGAGTTCGAATGTAACAGATGAGCACCCGTTGCGCTCGCACTCACGCATCTGACAAAGTAAACAAAACACCGAGAATTGTCAAACATGAACTTCAATCATTATGAGTTCATTCATGTCGTCAGCTTGTAGAGCTCAATTTACGAATGAAATGCAAATATGCTATGTAATAATTAACAGTGTTAATGTCCACTTATACTAAAGTTTGGAGGAAATTATATTGGATGGCCCTCACCGCATATGTTACTTCTCCTAATTGGTCTTCTCTTCATGTAGTACTTTTATTTCTCATTTCTGATTGTCAAAATTTTCTTCCAGAACACTTTTCACCCAAACTTTCTAGAATCAGATTCCAAATTGGGGGCGGTTCTACGCCTTCCGGCCTACAATTTAAATCCTTCTTGGCAACCCTTGATTCAAACTAAGGATTTTACTTTCCACACGCGAAGTACATACACAAATTAACATTTTTAGTTGATCACTAGCATCGATTCGTAATGCGCAATAATAACATTTTAAGAAATGATTACGAAGAAAAATTACGGTCGCGAAAAAAGTCACCTTCATCGATGGTTGCTGTGATCGAACTTTGATGAGTTTTGCATCATTTAGTTATAAAAAAATATAATATTAGATATAATAAGAACCGCATGTGACAGCATACTTCAACCCGTAACACGGAGAACATAACTCCGATTCCAATGAAATTTAATAGCAGTCAATAGGGATACTGCAGCTTTCATTTGAGATTAAATTTGAGAAAACAGAGTCCGTCAAGAAACATGCTGGTACCAATTTGTATGGGAATTTCATGCGTGATCGCACTCTTCAACCCGTAGCTCCGGAAGTCGGAATTAAATGAAATTCAATAGCAGCCTATGGGAACGTTGTACCTTTCATTTGAGGCTAAGTTTGCGATAATCGGTCAACTTCTAGCAACCGCTGTGCACACACAAGGACATTTGCCGAACTTAACGCACTGAGTCGAATAGTATAAGAGACTCAGCCCTCCGGACCTTGGTTAAAAAGATTTTCAGAGTGATTGCATAGCATTTCTATAAGAGAATGGCAAAAAGTTACGTAAATTGAATATTACGTAAAAAAGAGATCGTAAAAGGAGGTTTCAGTGTAATGAGCGGAAATCACCGTACTGCATTGAGTGTGTGGATCATGGTATAATGTCTATGATTGTTGTAAACACAAAAAATCATCTACATTTTTTTCAAATTCGCTGCTCACCATTCCTGACAGGGTAGTAATACTAATTTGAAAATTGGAAATTGATTCAAGAATATCCACGAAGGCAAACGATACTAAAATAAAAATATTCTTTCATACTAACATATTTTTGTTCTCCTAAAGGGTGAAGTGTGGAGGGACCGGGATTAACCAAGAACTCACCTGATTCGCGAATATCAAAGTGCCGGAAAACCGACTTTCGTCAAAAACAAATTTTGGTCCTCGGTTAGGCAGTCGATTATCAAAATGATTACGTAGCCATTCTATACGTGAAAGTCAAAAAAGCGCAAATGTCATGTGTGTTGCACTCTTTCAATCACATCTTCAGGAATACAGCTTCGATTCTAATGAAATTCGGCAGCACTTAATAGGGATTCTCTTACCGTTCATTTGAGGCGAAGTTTGAAAAAATCCAGTCAATTATGTTTTTCTTTGAAGTATAGTAGGTAAATGTAAGTACTGTAAAAAAAAATTAATGAGCTGCCATATTAAAAATAATATATTATAATCACTATTTTTTACATATTTGTTTTAATTATCGAATTTGCTATTAATAAGTCTTCGCTTAATTGCCAGCGATAATAGCTAATCAGCGCTGAGGGCTACATTCACTCTGCTTCTTGCGTTCAGAACAGCGAGAATGGCCTCTAAAGGATCATCGGAAGCACTAGACAAATCCTTCGATATAGCCCGCAAGAGAACCTTTATGGTAGGAATAAATCCATTTATACCGGAACGCGAGGTCAACGTGCGATTCGTGTGTTCCGCGTTACTGATGGTAATCGTTTATATTTTGTGTTTTTACACCATATGGGAGCTGCGTTCGGATCTGGCAAAAGTTGCAGAAGTATGCCTGGCTTTGCTATTGGTTATGCAGGGCAGCAATAAGATCTGGGTCGGATTCGTACACAAATCGAGGTACTACCAGTTGTTTCATGATACCGCTATTATCTACGAAAACTTCGATGCAGATGAGAGAAATCGACCAATTCTGAAAGATACCGTGGACAAGTTAGCTCTAGCGCTCAAGGGAATGGTTCTCCTGTACGGCACAGCCGGCTCACTGATGATGATATTAGTTGTTTTAGTGTCGGTGGTAACAGGCGAAAAATTTTATTTTCTGACACTGTATATTCCATCGGTTGATTACACAACGACGCTCGGTTTCGTGATTACTACATGTATGCATATGATACTTATCTCGTATTGGCTCAATGGTTATCTAGCATCGGATACAACATTTATGTCAAATATAATGCCTATAATCGGATATGCAAATTCGTTTCGAAACGAGATCATAAATTTCAACCAGATGCTACAAGTACCTGATCGGAACGAAAAAGAGATTGCTGCTAAACTTGTGCATATTTGTCAACTGCATCAACTCATCGTCACGTATGAAGAGAATGCCATACAACATTTCAAGAGTGGTAACCTGATTCAAGTGGGGTTACAGGCCTGTACTATTTTGGGTACTGTTTTCATGTTTTATATATATCGCTATTTGCCTGCCCTGAGCATGATGGTCGCCGTACTATTTGAATTAACACAGTTCTGTGCACTGGGAACAATCGTAACAGCAAAGGTGAGGCTGTTAGTTGTAAACGTAACAGTTTTGGTCCCAAGCACGAAAAAAATTTCAACGCTAAATCCTTATGAATTTTCAGAACGATCAAATGCTAATTGATATTTACGAAATAAATTGGCACTTGTTAAAGAAACCTCAGCAACAAATTGTAGCCTTCATGCTATTCAAGTCACAGAATGCAAAGGACCTCACTGCGGGAGGATTTGCTCCACTGAACATGGTAACCTATGTGCAGGTACGAAGGTGGGTGAAAGTACGAAAAGATGTATTAATAACTGAATCTCTGTTTTAAGGTTTTGAAAACAATTTATACCTTTCTTGCAATGCTTCTCACTGTACTGGAATAAGAGATTATATAACTCGAAACGTATGTTTTAGCAAGTTTGTAGTAAGCACATTTTTTAGGGAGCACTAAGCGCAATAAAGCAAATGTTATGAAAAATGAATTTTGATATGTTGTTGATTTTTGTTGTCGTGTTTTGACAAAATCACCCATATTTTTGAAACTAAAAATTTCAAAACGGAAAGCTGACTTTATCTCAATATGTTAAACTATCGAGAAACCCGCCAGATACCAAATTGAACACCAATATTCGTTTCAGGTGATCGAGCAGAAAATATCATTTTCACATATATTAAATAGATAAATAAACCATTGCGATTCTCCGACCAATTAACTCGATATCGAACGAATTCAATACATTTCTTATAAAAGAAATGTAAAACATAGAAACACCTAAAAATAATACATCAATTTCTTGAAACGACTGCAAATGCCAGAGCCGTAGCAACCTAAGGGGCAAGAGGGGGCTTTGCCCCCCCCCCCCCCACATGTTTTGCGCCGAGCGAAATTATAGATTAATCAAACAAAAAGCAAGAGGACTATTTGTATATTGTATACTGTGTTAATTAGTATCGACCCGAAATTTCATCGCCGCAAATGGCCGCGCTTCATGAAACACCGCGCCTAGACGATCTGTCATAATATAGCAAATTGCACAATGAAGGGCCGAATGAGAACACAAATTGTTCAAAAATTAGATGCAGTCCTGTCGATGTACGGCTGCTCCAACTGGTGTGGATGGGCACCTTGCACAGCTAGCCACTTCCACTCTGCACAATGTTTTAAAACGTCGTTTTTGTGCTCAAAATTAATAGCGTCCTAAACCCTTTAACTTTAGAAGTATAGATTGTTCGGAGAAGTTCTTGCCCTTATGAATGCGCATCTCCAGAAGTATATCGTTTAGTTAATTCACCTAAAAGTAATATAATGGAACGTTATTTCGGAGCTTAAGGCAGATGTCGGTGTGGCGAATCCCGGGGAGCTGCCGGAATCCGATATAATAATATGATTCGCCTCGAATCGTGTCCCGAATCATCTCACCTTCGTCGATCTCGCAGTCTCCAGTCTCGGTGAGCTTTCTCTATACCTTATCTGATAGTCATTGAGGTGTCCTACTGTGCGGGATAAAAGAATCGTCTTGAAAGGTCCCCCTCAAGATGCGAAGCATTCTAGACCGCAACACGTCTTTTCCACTTCTGAGCTGAGCAGTTTTGTCGTTCCTCTCTCCATCACCTGCCGTAGGAACCTTAGACTACAGGATCAGCTTTATACATCTTTAACCCTTTCATGCCCAACTTTTTTCTAGTGCATGTAGGATTTTAAAACTATTTTTCCTTGAAAACGGTGGGGTCAAGAAATACGAAAAGCCATTTTTCATAAAGATAAGTGCTTCCCTCGCAGTGCTAGAAGCTGCTCAATTTTTACCTTTCAATGCTCAATACAATTCTCCTAGAATATTTACAATAGCCCACTTGTGTGGAAAACGTAGCCAAAGCACTCTAAATTGATAAGTTTTGCCAGTTTTCAATAATATTGCAACATAACGAAAATATATGAAATATTCATTTTTCGTCGTCAACGTAAACTGT
This sequence comes from Topomyia yanbarensis, assembly GCF_030247195.1. Lineage (NCBI taxonomy): Eukaryota > Metazoa > Arthropoda > Insecta > Diptera > Culicidae > Topomyia > Topomyia yanbarensis. The sequence goes on along the minus strand of NC_080671.1, from coordinate 366,865,903 downwards.
CCCTGGCAGCACTGCTCCTATGGAATGCAATCAGACTAGCTGCAATAACTTGAGTTCTAGAGCTGATCCTTGTAACTGTTAGTACTCAAATGAAAGACAATAGTCACATTTACTAGCCTTACTTATTTTTGTGAGCAAATCTTGCCTCAATCAAAAGTTATAGCTGTTTTAAAACGTTGTTGTCCACAAACAACATGGGCATGAATGGGTTAATACCTTGATGAGGAGCGAGTGCGATATGGAGTTGTATGTTTTCTTGTAATCGGTATACTAATGTTCCGTTGGTTACACACTACTTCTCCAACAACATCGCAGACCTCTTCTCCATTCTAGATTGGCTAAATTTTCTGGACCCCGAAGATGTTGATACGGCAGTTCAAACATTTTCCAACGTTTTGGGTTATGTTATTGACAGGCACGTCCCGAAATTCATCATCAACAAATTGGCCATCCTTGGCAAACGAGCACGATGCGACGGCTGAAGTCCATCTGCGGAGGTTGACCAAGTATCGCACAATTCCACTTAGAAACTTTTACGTCAGTCTCAACCATGCTTATAAACGAGCTAGCCAGGATTGTTTCTTTCGATATCAGCAAAACATTCAGCGTATTCTCAAGTTGCACCCAAAACGTTTCTGGAAATATGTGAGTGAGCAGCGCAAGGAATCCGGACTGCCGTCGTCTATGACTTTCAACGGCCGCACAGCTATCACATCCCAAGATATGTGCAGAATTTTTTCGGAGAGATTCGCGAATGTGTTCATATATGAGGCCTTAACAGTTGATCAAATTGAACTCGCTGTTAGTCAAGTTCCGGTTGTGAGCCAAACTCTATTGATGTCAATGAAACGATGATTACCAGAGCTTGTTCTCGGTTAAAATCGTCTTTCAATCCGGGACCCGATGGTTTCCCTTCAGTACTTTAAAAAGGCACATCGACGTTTTAGCACTTCCCCTTCTTCGCATCTTTAGAGCATCTATTGCCATTAGGCAATCCATGAGGCATTTCTGATCAGATGATTATTTCTTCTGACGTAACTCGGGTGGGTGCGATATCTGACAAAATCGCCGATTTGATCCAACATCAAACGTATTGGGCTAACGAAGTATGGTCGCCGGACGGGTTTTTCTGTTCGCTGGAGTAAACTTGTTGACAAAACCACTCGCTGAATTGTCAGGTGGTGGATTGCCTAATTGGCATCTTTCCATCCTGCTGGAAGTCCGCGAACATGTTCCCAGTCCATAAAAAGGGTAATAAGCGAGACGTCAATAATTACCGGGGAATTACTTCATTGAGTGCTGTCTCGAAGTTGTTCGAGAGTTGGTGATTATGGAACCTCTTCAGGCTCACTGCAAGCAGTACCTAAGTGACGATCAACATGGCTTCATGTCTGGCCGTTCGACAACGACTAACGTGCTTTGCCTAACATCATACATAACAAAGAATATGGAACGTCGCGCTCAAACCGATTTTATCTATACAGACCTATCTGCCGCTTTTGACAAAGTGAACTATGAAATAACAATCGCTAAAATGGAGAGATTTGGAATTAACGGTAGTCTGTTTCAGTTGTTTCGATCCTACCTCTTAGGTCGAGAAATAGTGGTTGTCATTGGAGATTGTCAGGCACCCACATTTATTTCTACGTCAGGAGTACCCCAGGGAAGTCATTTGGGACCGCTGATGTTTCTGCTTTACTTCAACGACGTTCATCTAGTTTTGAAGATTCCACGCCTGTCCTTCGCAGACGATCTCAAGATGTATATTCTCATCAGCTCTACTGAAGATTGCAGATTACTCCAACCACAGTATGAAACCTTCGCTGACTGGTGTAACACAAACCGTATGTGTGTAAATCCAAAAACGTGCTAGGTGACATGGTTCTCACGAAAAAAAAGACCCGGTTTGTTTTAACTACTGTCTACCTGATACTGAAATTGAACGCGTTAGTCAGGTGAAGGATCTAGGAGTGTCTAGGAGACTCGCAACTTGCGTTTAAACAGCACGTCTGCTATACAGTTAGCAAAGCATATCGAATGCTGGGATGCATCTTCAGGATAGCGAAAAATTTTACTGACATGTATTGTCTCAAAGCGCTGTACTGCTCTTTATCGTGGCCAATCCTGAAGTACTGCTGCGAAGTTTGGAGCCCAAACTATAACAACGGTATTGAGAGAATTGAGTCCGTGCAACGACGCTTTTTACGTTTTGCGCTTCGTAGTTTGCCGTAGAGAGATCCCGTCCGTCTGCCAAGTTACGAAAGCCGGTGCCAGCTGATTAGTTTGGAACCCCTGCTTGTTCGATGGAATACAGCAAGGGCTTTGTTTGATGCTGATATTACGGGCCTACAAAGGATCGTCAACCGAGTCGCATCAGCTTTCGACTTTAATTTGCCTCGCCCAACGCCAATGATTTTACCTAGCCTTTAATGGACCCGTTAATTTCGGCTGATTCCTTCATTGTTGATTTTTTCACTGTATTGTTATTATTTTTATCAAAGTTTGTAACGATTTGACTGTTAGCAATAAGTTTAGCATTAAGATATCATTGTGGCTTTGAATTGCCTGTTGGTGTATATATGATAAATACAAATACAAATACAAACGATTGTTGCATGGAGGATAACTTGATCTTTTCAGTCTTGTGTATTTTTTTACATCCCTTCTGCTCCTCTGGTCCTTCTGGTGCTATTCTTCTCATAGTGGGCTGTATGTAGTGATGAAGGTGCTCATGATCTTGTGCAGACTTGTTAGATAGGTAATTGGTATGTCCTTGGGGATGAGAATTGTGGTACCACGGGTGATGAAATCCGGCGATAAACGGGGTTCGCGTAACGCCCAATTTCTAAGATACTGTGTACCCTCGCATACATCATTGGTTTCGACGGAGACAGCTGACATCTCGTCGATTTCTTCACCTGGTCATTTCTCCACGCGCCTCAGCCACTGTTGTCCTTCGCGATATTGTACGGGGACCTCCCAAATACTGATTCAAAGCTATAACATCGCTGATATCCGGTAGACCTTCGCTGAAATTGGGCTTCTTGTGGCTGATTTGGTCATAGAAGTGTAACGCCTTAGCCGTTTCGATAAAACACTCCATTACTGAATTAGTGTGTTGTGTTTTTTCGTCAGCTGGCGAGCTCCCAGCATGCGAAGCTCAGTATGTGAAATGATAGCGGCAGAGTTGTTCGAGATCCGACTCTGCAATCTCCGCTACCTTGTAGGTAGGGACGGGTTGCCTCTAGGTGTAAGTCGGTATCGTAAACATCTTACGGTTGCCACTGTAGTAAGTTCTGCACAAATTCCAGGTGAATTGGGAGCACGTTACCATTCATGACCTGAAGTTCGCAAGTCAACTTAAAAGAATACTTCAGCTTCGGGATCCTGGGGCGTGACATTGGATCCGTGTCGCGACATTGCGCAATTGCTTCATCCACATTAAACACCAAATCGTCTTGAGTACTGTGGTTCTAAATATTTAAAAAAAATTCTTCCAGTCCCTTGCTTTAAATATACGTTAAGTTTAATAAAAAAATTTTGCCCCCTCACGCAAAACAGGATTGCTACGGCTCTGGCAAATGCTGTGACAATGTGTAGCCAAAAAATTATTGCAAAAATGCATTTAATGTGATGGCTTTGTGTAGACACTAAAAGCTATATGAAATTCGGAAAACAAATCTTAGGGCCAATTTCTTCTCCCTCGTTTAACTTTTAAACCAGTTTCACCAGTACGTTTAAGCCTGGCTTAAGCGCTAAGCGGGTGAAGAAATCGACCCCTAGTGAAAATAATTCCAAATATAAGACAATCGAAATTAAAAAAATATGATAAATATGATGCCAGTTACAAGACCGACCAGAGTATATCTTCAAATTACACGGCACTACAAAATTGAATTACTTTTCAAGTGATCTGTTAAAAGTTGTAGGTCTAGTCAAATACAACACAAAACCACGGCTGATCAACAACTATTTTCAGGACTTTCGGCACAAAAAATTTTTCTGGGCGGTCATTTACCAACTGATTTTCAATTAAGTGTTCTGTAAAGAAAAAAAGAATTGACCTTTCCAACAGTGTACTATGTTATGTTCTTTTGTCAAAAATACTACCGTGCAGGAACTTAATTCGCGCATCTAAGGCACAAATGAATCTAAATTTGTTATGAAAAATCAAAATTGATATAGTTATGCAATTGGGCCCACCAACTAACAATTTTATCATGTTTCTATGATAAATTATAAAAGCAGAAGAATTTAAACAGAATTCTACAGAAAATGCAAAAATCGAAGATGTGATGCTGTGCCCAAGGATGCAAAATGCCTACCTTTTCTGCGGCTGTAATTTTTCTGCCTACATTCTCATTTCTCTCTCGATGCTGCTGTCATTCGCTAGTGCAGGACGCCCAGCGCTGTACGGCTGCCTGTGTGCAAAGCAGTAACATGACAAAAAACTACTGTCCCCGGTACTGCCACCAGACGCGAGCGGTACAGCTTCTCTTTCCTTATTTTACATTTTTTAATATTTCCAATCTTTTTAATATTTTTATTCAAAAATTACGACAATGAATGCGGCTTATTTATGCCACGGCCGGCATCAACGCTTTCGTGTGCGGGCCTCTCCCTTTGACTATGGAGAGAAAAATGTACAAAGCGAGAGAACAAACTTTACTATGCCACACTCTCACCGAGCAGTCGGAGTACAGCAGGAAAACAAAAATGTATTCTACTGCTGTACGGGAAAATGTACTCGGTGTGGCTACCGTTCTGACAAGAGCTGTAGTGATGCGTCGCTGTAGCGGGCTGTACGGCTTGTACAAATGTAAATATACCGAAATAAATGTAGTTTATCGGTACCGTTGGCATCCCTGCATGGGAGTCATATTAATCCTCAAAGACGCAAATCATTTTTTTTAATATAGTGAGAATTGTCTCATAGCTTCAATACATTACTGTGATAATTTTGAGATGTTTTTCACAATGTTGTTTTAAAACAGTGTTATGTATTTAAGGGTTACCTATATTTTCCACTATACATGTTATAGAGCAGATATTTTGACTTTTAATGAAATACGCTGAAGGTTCTAATTTGTGACGAGTTACATTTATGGTCATAAACAACCCTCTTTCAGTTTATTTAGTTTATGTCGATTGAATCTTTCGTGAAATTTTGTCTACTTTCTGAATATTTAATAAGTTTTGATGTAGGCGTTCATTTGATAAAGTTATAACATATTTATGGAATGAAGATTCGTCAAATCGTTGTAACGTCACGAAAGAATGTGTCTATTACATTCTTAATACACTTTGCACCTACACACGCTCGCCAGCCACGGACCTGATAAGCTACGTGTCGGGGAGAGGGGTCACCCTTACTTCCCTAGCTAAAATTCATAAATCTTATTTCAGTCGAACAAAAATTAGGTTGACGATTTTTAGAGTGATTGCATAACCTTGGTTTGTGAGAAAGGCAAAAATGTGTCAAAATACAAAAAAGTTAATCTTTGTCAAAAATATTTTCGAGATATCATTAAAGCTCGACCTTTCATACATTTTGAAGACATTTGGTTTCAAAAATAAATATTCGATTTTTGATTTTTCCTTTGCTACCCCCATTGAACATTTTTCAGTTCCTACTTCTATGAACTCTGGAACCGTTGGTCGGCAATGTCAAAGCGACTTTGGGGTTTCATTAATGATCAAGACAAATCCAAATAATTTTGCACCCATTTTAAAAAGTTTTGCATAATTTTGATGTCATAGTGGTATCAGTGTATGTATTTATGTATTTAACAATTTACGTCCAACTGACATTGAGTCTTAATGAACCAAATTACAAATAATTAACCTAAAGTGATAACAAACGATTTCGAAACTGTGCAGAACTAATGACGAAGTCGAAGATGTCGGTAAAATCGTTGAAGCGAAGCATTGCTAGTAACGGGCTGTTCGCAGCGTAGTTAGTGTTACACATTTCAGTCTGCAGCAGTGTACGAGGACGAAGGACACGGGTTGGTGCGCAGAGGTTAATTTGTGATAGGAGATCGGGAACATCATATTCGGCGAGAAGAAGCTTAGATACGAAGGTAGCTTGCGACGCGTGTCTACGATCTTCTAAAGTGTGCAGTCCTAGTAATCGACAACGGTCTTCGTATGGTGCAAGTTGGCAATTGACGTAACGCATATCTTATGAATCTGCGCTGGACGGCTTCAATTATTTGGCTCCAAGTTGCATGGTAGGGGCACCAGACGACGTTTGCGAATTCCAGCTGTGAGCGCACCAGTGAACAATACAACGCTTTGAAGCACAAAGGGTCCCGGATTCGTTGGATATTTTGAACATAAAACCTAGTAGACGATTAGCTTTGTCAATTATCGCTGAGAAGTGAAGGGTGTACGTTAGCCTTTCATCAAGGACGCCCAATTCTTTTACATGATCACCGCATTGCAGCTGAGTTCCAGCGATGTTGTAGTTGAAAGTAAACAAGTTCCTCGTTCGATGCAAGCTGATAACAAAGTATTTAGCAACACTAAGAACCATCATGTTTCTTGAACACCAACTATAAAAGGTATCAACGCGATACTGTAGCTCACGGCAATCGGTTTCTTTCCTTATAACTAGAAATATTTTCAAGTCGTCGGCGAAGAACAGTTTTCCTCCACGCATTAAGACGAAAAGCACATCATTCCGAAAAGTGAAAACAGTAGCGGACCAAGCGTACTACCTTGAGGAACTCCAGAATGGTTGGAAAAGGACTCAGATTCATTGTCACCAATTTGAACAAACACTTTACGGTGAACAAGGTATGATCGAAGCCAACGGCAGAATCGGATAGTGCATCCAAGTTTATCAAGCTTCGTTAGCAGTACTTCATGGTTAATAGTGTCGAAAGCAGCCTTAAGATCTGTGTAGATGTGGACACCTCCAGTTGTTTGGACATTTGTTCACTACAGAATGATGTGAAGGAGACCAGGTTCGTCTCCACCGATCGACCGGGAAAGAATCCGTGCTGACAAGTGCTTTTGTAATGTTTACTAGCTGAGAACAGCACCTCGTTGATAAGCGATTCGAATTTTTTTGACTTGACTCTCAGCGAAGTGATTCCCCCGGTAGTTCTCGATGTTGCTTTTGTCACCTTTCTTGTGTACCGGAAACATGACTGAACACTTTCAATCATCGGGAAATTTTTGCTGCTGAAGTGACACATTGAAAAGGTGCGTCAGTGGAATCGCTAAAATATCCGAACATTTTTTCAGAACAGCTGTAGGCATAGTCCTAGAGCATAAGACGATTTCGTTTTTTTGTATTGCAGAGAAAACCGATTGTTTTGATATGGTGAATACATCCATATCCACCGCACCAACGGGAACATCACGGGACGCGTTGTCGAGCTCGATAGCAGTTGGCGCATCAGTCGTAAAGACATTCGAGAAGTAGCTGGCAAATAGGGAGCATTTTGTCGCCGTCGTAGTCGCTACTTCGCCATTGTAGACCATCCTAGACGGAAGACCCGTTTCCTATTTCTCCGTAATAACAACAGTCCAGAAGCCCTTCGGATTTCGTCGAAAGTTTGGTTGGATGCGGTTCACATATCCTTTGTACAGCAATTTATTGTAACAGTGGTACTCATTACTGGCTATTGCGAAAAAGCATTTGAGAATAGGGCATCGTCGATTTGTGTACGCACGTAGAGCTTTGGCACGGATGCGTTTCAGATTCCGAAGGATTCCTGGGAGGTTGATTATTTGGAACAGATTTTTCAACACAGTTAAGGAGTAACCGATTATAGAGATCAACTGCAACATCTACATCCACTTGATCAAGTAGTACACTCCATACGTCTCCCAACCTTTGAACGGAACGGATCGTTATATTTCACAGTGGTGCTCGGTGTGTAAATTTTAGTGAGTCAAGGTCATCCTTTGTTCGTTCGTTAGCAGCCGTTCTGCTGGTGCCGACAGTAAATCCAGTACATTGTTTTCGCTGGTGCGGAACAATCGACGTTGTTTGCAGATAAGTTTTGCTTTATTTTTTTTCCTCGTTTGCTTTCTTTCCTTTTCCCTACTTTTACTCTACCTTGTAATCAAATAATAAGACACATTCCCGTTTATATAACGCTCTGCCCTCGTGCTTAAATGGCCGAGGGCGAAATACCATCTGATGCAATCATGGAAGTCCCTGATCCCCCTAATACTCGCATTGCTCCCCGTATAAAGCAGTACCCAGAAGGTTCCTCTGGGCCATGGGTGGTATATTTTCGGACCGGAGAGAAACCGGTTAATATATTAAAACTTCCTCGAGATCTGACTGCTAATTACCCGGCCGTAACTCAGATAACACGTGTTCGGGCAAACAAGATACGTGTTCTAGTGAGTGATCTCGGCCAGGCAAACGCGATTGCTTGCTGTGAGCGCTTTACGCGGGAATTTAAAGCGTACGTGCCTTGTGTGGCCTGTGAAATCGATGGGGTAGTGTCCGAACCGGGCCTGAAATGCGAAGAACTGTTGGAGCACGGGGTTGGCTGCTTTAAGGACCCCTCTCTTGAACAGATTAAGATCTTAGAATGCAAACAATTGTATACCGCAAACACCGAGGGAGGTAAGACTACCTACTCTCTATCAGGCTCGCTTCGGGTGACATTCGCCGGGTCCTCTCTTCCCAACTACATCCTCCTTGACAGGGTTCGCCTACCAGTTCGCCTGTTTGTACCGCGGGTCATGAGCTGCAGCAATTGCAAGCAGTTGGGCCACACAGCCACATATTGTGGAAATAAGAAACGATGCGGCAAATGCGAAGGAGAGCATGAGGATGACTCTTGCGACAAAGAAACTGAAAAGTGTATTTGCTGCGGGGGCCCTTCACATGCTCTTAAATCATGCCCTGCGTACAAGCAGCGCGGGGATAAAATTAAGCGCTCCCTTAAGGAACGCTCAAGGCGTTCTTATGCAGAAATGCTAAAGAATGCTTCGCCATCTGTCCTGTCCGAAAATCCCTATGCTGGTTTGGCTAACGTTGAGCAAGAATCTGACGACCCACGAGAGGGAACATCTTTGGTTAACCCAGGGGAATCCAGGAAGAGGAGAAATCCAGCCTCCCCTACATTGCCTCGTAAGGGTGCCAAGGTGTCGTCCACTCAGAGTGCGCCATCTACAACCAATAAATCCAACGGAAGTGATGCACAAAAGCCGAAGCAATTTGCTCCAGGACTTGGAAATATTAATTCTAACAAGGAGTACCCACCACTTCCAGGGACATCCAAAACCCCAAGTGTCCCCTTTTTTCAAACAGATACTCAGTCCAGTAGCGGACTAATGAAATTTTCTGACATAGTGGACTTAATTTTCACAGCTTTCAATGTTACTGATCCTCTTAAAAGCCTTCTGATACGTTTTCTCCCTATAGTGCAAACATTTTTGAAGCAGTTGACTACTAAATGGCCCCTCCTTGCAGCGATCGTATCCTTCGATGGCTAAGTCATCGAACAAGGTCACCGATTCGATCACTGTTCTACAGTGGAACAGCAGAAGTATCCTCCCGAAAATCGATTCCTTTAAATTTTTACTAAATAGTTTAAAATGTGATGCTTTCGCATTATGTGGAACTTGGTTAACTTCCGATATAAATCTCAACTTCCACGACTTTAATATAATTCGTCTGGATCGAGAAAACCCCTATGGAGGAGTACTTTTGGGGATCAAAAAGTGCTATTCTTTCAACCGAATTAACCTCCCTTCGACACCAGGCATTGAAATTGTCGCTTGTCAAGTTTTAATCAAAGGTAAAGACCTTTGCATTGCTTCCATCTACATTCCTCCTAGAGCCTCGGTAGGGCACCGAACGCTTTGTAATATCACGGAATCCTTACCGGCACCGCGGCTAGTTCTGGGAGACTTTAACTCGCACGGTACGGTATGGGGCTGTCTTCATGATGATAATAGATCAACATTAATCCAAGATCTTTGCGATAATTTCAACATGACCATCTTAAACACGGGAGAAATGACGCGGATTCCTACACCACCAGCACGCGCAAGCGCGTTGGATTTATCGCTTTGCTCGACATCGTTACAGTTAGATTGCATGTGGAAGGTGATCCCTGATCCCCACGGTAGCGATCATTTGCCTATCGTGATTTCAATTGCTAACGGTTCAAGACCATCGGAAACAATCAATGTATCGTATGACCTCACACGGAACATTGATTGGAAGAGTTACGCGACCGCGATATCCGTTAAAATCGAATCCACTCAAGAACTTCCTCCGGAGGAAGAGTACAGGTTTTTGGCTGGCTTGATTCTCGACAGTGCGAATCAAGCTCAGACTAAACCAGTACCCAGCGCGAATACCCATAGACGGTCTCCCACCCTGTGGTGGGATAAAGAGTGCTCAGAGCTGTACGCGGAAAAGTCCACTGCATATAAGGCCTTCCGGGAAGACGGGTTACCCGCTAGCTATCAACAGTACGCGTCGTTAGAAAGGCGAATGAAGAGTCTAATGAAAGCCAAAAAACGCAGTTATTGGCGCCGGTTCGTCGACGGGTTAACGAGAGAAACAGCGATGAGCACTCTTTGGGGTACGGCTCGACGTATGCGTAAACATAATAGTACCAACGAGAACGTGGAATATTCAAACCGTTGGATATTCGCTTTCGCCAAGAAGATCTGTCCGGACTCTGTCCCGGTACAGAAAACGTACCGCGCCGCGTCTTCTCACGATACCGCGAACGAAACACCGTTTTCGATGGTGGAGTTCTCACTTGCTCTCTTATCGTGCAACAATAACGCCCCAGGGTTAGACAGAATCAAATTCAACTTGCTGAAGAATCTGCCTGACACTGCAAAAAGGCGCCTGTTGAATTTATTTAACAAGTTTCTTGAGGGTAACATTGTCCCTTATGAATGGAGGCAAGTGAAGGTCATCGCCATCCAAAAACCAGGAAAACCAGCCTCCGACCACAACTCGTATCGGCCGATTGCAATGCTGTCCTGTATTCGGAAGTTGTTCGAGAAAATGATCATGTTTCGCCTCGACAATTGGGTTGAAGCAAATGGCTTACTGTCAGATACACAATTTGGCTTCCGCAAAGGCAAAGGGACGAACGATTGCCTTGCGTTGCTTTCTACAGAAATCCAAATGGCCTATGCTAACAAAGAGCAGATGGCATCAGTCTTCTTGGATATTAAGGGGGCTTTTGACTCAGTTTCTATCAACACTCTGTCAGAGAAGCTGCACCAGCATGGTCTTTCGCCAATTTTAAATAACTTTTTGCTAAACCTGTTGTCTGAAAAGCACATGCACTTTTCGCATGGCGATTTAACAACATCGCGATTTAGCTACATGGGTCTTCCCCAGGGCTCATGTCTAAGTCCCCTGCTCTACAATTTCTACGTGAATGACATTGACGATTGTCTTGCCAATTCATGCACGCTAAGGCAACTTGCAGACGACGGGGTGGTCTCTGTTACAGGGCCCAAAGCTGCCGACTTGCAAGGACCATTACAAAATACCTTGGACAATTTGTCTGCTTGGGCTCTTCAGCTGGGTATTGAGTTCTCCACGGAGAAAACTGAGTTGGTTGTTTTTTCTAGGAAACGTGAGCCGGCGCAACTCCAGCTTTTAATAATGGGTGCAACGATCAACCAGGTTTTCACATTTAAATATCTCGGGGTCTGGTTCGACTCTAAAGGTACCTGGGGATGTCACATTAGGTATCTGAAACAGAAATGCCAACAAAGGATCAATTTTCTCCGAACAATAACTGGAACATGGTGGGGTGCTCACCCAGGAGACCTGATCAGGTTGTACCAAACAACGATATTGTCGGTGATGGAGTACGGGTGTTTCTGTTTCCGCTCCGCTGCGAACATACACTTCATCAAACTAGAGAGAATCCAGTATCGTTGCTTGCGCATTGCCTTGGGTTGCATGCACTCGACCCATACGATGAGTCTCGAAGTGCTGGCGGGCGTTCTTCCGCTAAAAAATCGATTTTGGGAACTCTCATATCGATTGCTCATCCGATGCGACATTCTGAACCCGTTGGTAATTGAAAACTTCGAGAGGCTCGTCGAGCTTAATTCTCAAACCCGATTTATGGCCTTGTACTTCGACTACATGGCACAGAGCATTAATCCTTCTGCATATACTCCCAACCGTGTTCGTTTGCTAGATACTTCTGATTCTACTGTATTCTTCGACACATCCATGAAGGAAGAGATTCGTGGAATCCCGGACCATATACGCCCGCAGGTGATCCCCAATATATTTTATAATAAATTCCGAGAAGTCGACTGCGACAAAATGTTTTACACTGACGGATCAAATCTCGATGGGTCCACTGGCTTCGGTATCTTCAACAATACTATCACCGCTTCATTCAAGCTCAATGATCCCGCTTCAGTTTACGTCGCAGAGTTAGCTGCAATTCAGTACACCCTTGGGATCATCGACACTCTGCCCACAGATCACTACTTCATCGTTTCGGACAGCCTCAGCTCTATCGAGGCTCTTCGTGCGGTGAAGCCTAAAAAGCAATTACCGTATTTTCTGGGGAAGATACAGGAGTCCTTGTGTACGTTATCTGAAAAATCTTATAAGATTACCTTTGTTTGGGTCCCCTCTCATTGTTCTATCCCGGGCAATGAAAAGGCCGACTCATTAGCAAAGGTGGGCGCATTAAATGGTGACATATACGAAAGACCAATCTGCTTCAATGAATTTTTTAGTATTTGTCGTCAGAGGACGCTCAACAGTTGGCAAACCTCGTGGAGCAATGGGGAACTTGGACGATGGCTACATTCGATTATCCCAAAGGTATCAACGAAGCCTTGGTTCGGGGGGATGGATGTGGGTCGGGATTTTATTCGTGTAATGTCCCGACTTATGTCCAATCACTACACCATGGATGCGCATTTGCGGCGTATTGGGCTTGCGGAGAGTAGTCTGTGCGCTAGTGACGAGGGCTATCACGACATCGAACACGTTGTCTGGGTGTGCGCCGGGTATTGTGACGCCAGGTCTCAGTTAAAGGAATCCCTTCGGGCCCGAGGTAGACCACCCAATGTACCAGTCCGAGATATGCTGGCAACTCGTGATTTCCCCTATATGTCCCTTATTTATACCTTCATAAAAACGATAAATATCCCAATTTAGCCCCTCTCTTTTATTTCTCGTTTTTAGAGTTTCCTCCTGCCTTGTGGAACCGATCAGCTCCAGAGTGCCACTATGTAACCGCCGTCGCCCTTACCACTACGGCTGCATAGAAGGAAACTGAAGCGAGAGCGACTCGAGGTCCGATGACTTTTGAAGGATTCCCCGCGGGTCCGAAGAATACCATCCGCCAATCCGGTACTCGACGACTTACTAGACTGAGGCGCAAATTTGATACGCTGATCTCCCTCCCCCCCCCCCGCCGTTCGAGCGAAAGTTGCAAGTTTTGCTCTTCTTTCCCTGTCTCTCCCCTGTCTTTGATACAACTGCTGCTACACTGATGCGGAAATAAGCCACCCTTTGAATATCTTGACCAAGCATAAGTTTTAGTTAAAAAATTCAAATTAGTATTCTGTATTCCTAGTTTTAAGATAGCTATAATTTTTACTCTTTATTGAAACTCTTGTCCTCCATCTTGTAAATAGAATTGAATCCCTAGTTTTAAGATTTCTGTGAAATTTCTCATAAATATTTGTTCCCCCTTTTGTGTACTAAACTATATTGTTAGTTTTAAGATAACCGTAAAATATTTCGTAAAATACTATTACTCCCCCTCTTGTATATCAAAGTGAATCCCTTGTTTTAAATTTTTTTCATAAAAAAATCTTTTGGCCCTCTTTTGTATATTGAATCTTATTTCTAGTCTTAAGATAGCTGTAAACTTTCTTTTCCTTTGTAAAAAAAAATATTTCAACATTGTAACCTCCTAGTTTTAAGATATCCAAAATGTAAAAACAAAAGCATTTGGCACCGCCAAGCTAACGCATTTGTGCCTATCAAATAAACGAAATGAATAAAAAAAAAAAAAAAGTAGTACACTCCAGTCAATCAGCAACAGTGAGCGACGTAGAGATACTAGATCAGTTTTACGACGATTCGCAACTAAAGCTTCTTCATATAGTGGTGAACTAATGGTGGTGTTCGCGCACATTCAAGCGTCTGTAGAGCTGTCGGATATTTATGGCGAGGAAAGCTGTTCGGTTCGCGGTGCAGTATTATTAAAGTCAGTGGGTTTATTGAGGAGAAGTAATTATGTGTACATGCACTGAAAGAACTGTACTGTTCTGTAGATAACACAATGTATTTTACTACAACATGATAGCTTCTAGCTGTTGGTGGTAACCTTAAATAGTGACTGACTATAGATAATAACTCTTGATACTAACTAACCTTGTATGATGACTGACTGTTCTGATTGTAATTTGTACTATATATAGGTTGCTACCACTATTAGATGAACACAACTGTTCTGTTCAGGAAGTAAGACTCTTCTAGAATCTAGCTGTAGTATGGGTAACGAAACGCAACAAACTGTTCCGTAACGCCTATCTACTCGATTCATTATGCTATACCTAACTGTCCTGTACTACAGTGAAGTCTCACTACCTCGTATGAAACTAATTCAAAAGCTGGCGCAAACAGGTGGAAATGGATATTTCTAAAGCGGGATGATAGTTATACAAAGGAACGATCACATTGGAAGCTTCACTCACAGAACACCCAGGCAAAGCATTCTCATTGACGAAGACAAGGTCAAGAAAACGAGATTGATAGTAGGGAATCGTGCTTACTTGACTTAGTCCGTGAAAAGTCATCCCGTTCAGAAGTAAGCGGCTAGCAGGATTTGTTGTCGAGGATAACGGGTTAAGGTAAGCGTCCCACGTCCAGAAGAAACCCACATGAGTGCTGGTTGGTTGAAATCGCCAAGGACTATCATCACATCGTTTGTATCTGCCTGAGAAGAAGCGCGCTCTATGGAGTCTAGGTGGAACTGCGTAATAGAGCAATCAAGTCGTTTTTCCGGAGGAACGTAAACAGCTCCAGTAGTTCTTCGTTTGCGTAGTAATCTTCGTCCAAACTGCTTCAATGCTTGATAAACTATCCACACCAAACTCACAGGAGGCAAGTGCGGAAGAAACAGCAATCAAAACTCCCCCGCCGCGAACATGGATACTGTTACGAGCACCTCGATCTGCACGATAAACCGCGTAAGAATCCCCGAAAAGCTGCATCAATGTAATACGATCATCAAGCCAAGTTTCCGTTAGAACGTAAATATCATAGCCGCCGTTAAGAGCAGCCAAGTACAAGTCCTCGATTTTCGTCCTTAGCCCTCTGACGTTTTGGTAGTACAACCGCAAACCATCGACGCCACGTGCCAAGCGTCCCGACATATTGCAAGGACGTGATGTACCCGATGGCAAGCTGGAAACCAGAAGGTTTTCAGGAAGCGGATCGTCATTTAAAGCAAAATACTCGCCTGAGAAGGGAGTTGGGAAGACGACCTCCGAACGCAGGGCCGGGACGACTAAGCTGCAAAAATTCCTGTGTGATCGTACTCTTAAACCCGTAACTCCGGAACGGATCAATAGCAGCCGATGGGAAGGTTGTACTTTTAATTTGAAACTAAGTTTGGGCAAAGCCTTCTCTGGGAAAAACGAGTGACATTTTTGACACATTCGCACATACATACGCACACACACATACTCACGCACATACACACATAAGGCTTTTTTCCGAAAGGCAAAAAGATGCAAAATCCCTAACAACCGATTTAAGTAAAAAAAAATTTTCGACGTAACATAAAATTTAATGTTTTTAATGCATTTTGGAATTATTGGCAACAAAAGTAGGAATTCGATTGCTGAAATTTCATGTGGTCCCCCTAAGAAAAACCTGTTTTAATCCACCTAGTGGTGCAATTGTGTCTTTCTCATTTATCCAGACTATGCTTTAACGGCTGGTTATGTTCAATATAACATTGTGGAAATGTCTATTTCATTCTTATTACACTTGATGAGTATATATAAGTGCACGACTGTCACTAACCTGATAAGCAACATGTCGATACTGACACACTTGAAACAAACAAAAATATAATATTTATATAGCTTAATCAGCGTGAGTTCAATGTTGTCTTCATATTAACTTCATGGTGGAGAAGGTACGGGATATAATTAGTAGGAGCGGGAGGATGTGTCGGGAATCATCTAACTTATTTTAGTGTTCCGGTATGGATGAAGGGGATGCATGTGGGAGGTTCGTCTGAGAGGGTGGGGGGTTGAGAGGTAAGAGGTGGAGGGGTAGATGGAGGGTTCAATACCGAACTTACCTTCTTACCATATTATACCTTCCATTTGAGACTAGGTTAGTGAAATTTGGTTCAGTCGCCACCGAAGTGGCTATAGATCTGGAATTTGCCCGGAACCCCGGGACTTCCGGAATTATCGATAGTGGACAAAATTATTGGAATATAATAATTTTTGTTTGCCATCAGTAATCTAGGCCTGCGAATCGAAGTAATTTGATGTTCATTTCAATAGATTTTAAACTTATGTGATATTACGATTGTACCGGTTTATATGAGAAATTCCTATGAGACCGAAATAACCAACCTGTAACTCCGGAACCAAAAGTCAGAACTGAATGAAATTCAATAGTAGTCAATGGGAGTATTATATCTTTCATTTGAAATCAAGTTTGTAAACATCGGTTAAGGGTTTGCTGGTGTGACATTAGCTCGGGAACTTGGCGAGTTCCCAGGGGGCATCAAGATCCGTCGTAGGTGACCAATGTGGTCAAAACTACTTTAATTGGTCATTAGTGAGCTAGACCCGCAAATCCAAGTAAAGTTGAACGTATTTGAATATATATTACATCATTCGGACATCATGGGGTTACCAGTTTATATGGGAATTTGCTGTGTGACCACACTCTTCAACCTGTAACTCCGGAAACTGGTCCAAAAGACATATTTAACTCTTCTTGAATCAGGTGACAAATTTATTCAACATTACAACTGAGAAAATTTATTTTTCATTTCACCCCCTTGACCGACCATATTCATCGTCGGGGATGGGGGAGTTTCGGGGTGACTTTTTGAGATATTGTCCTAGAGACAGTGTTGAGAGGACAACCGGAACGGCTTTTTCGACAGCTTTAAAAACTCGCTTGCCCGTTTTCTCCTGCAAGAAAGTACAAAGAACATCACGAAACATCGATTAACTTTTTTTTACTTCTGTGAATCGTACGTTCTTGAAAACAAGTGGGACAAACGCACCAAAATAATGGAGGAAGGAAAATAGTCCCGGTTTAAACAATTTGTCACTTACAATCTCCTTGCCGAACTTTTTCCATTTTCCTGCCTCTGTCAGACCCGACAGCAGCAGAGCAGCCAACACAACGATCAGGAACAATTTGTTGAACTTCATGTCTTTGGATACTTAATTGATGGATTCGATGCTTGCTGGCGATGGGCTTTTATAGTACCCGACAATTCAGTTTGAGTTCAAGGGAATTCCCCGATGTTTGTTGAATTAGCGTGGGTTGTCTGATAAAATTCTCCCAGTCAATGAACGTTCTTACTGCTGAGGGTGCGTAAATATTTGGTTCACTTTTATCAAATAATGTAAACATTTTATATTGAAAATAAACAATTTGATATCTTCCCGGCAGAAAACAATGTTCAATATTTATCAATCGGATTTTCGAAGGAATAATCTTTATAACCGTGAAGTAATCTAGGTATTTTTTTCGAAAGTGATATGTAATCAATGCTGTTGGAAGCCCCTTGCTTTTTACCAATATAGCTTTTGGCTGGATATGTTTATGTTTATTTGCAGGTTTTAACCGTATCGGTCATCCGCCTTTTCTGGATGGATAGGGGAAGGGAGCACGTGCCTCTCACTGGAGCCTCCAGTCAGGAATAGTTAAACACTCATTGATTAATTTAAAAATGTGATTGTACTCTTCTTTCAATGTGTCAACAATTTAAAATAATAAAATAATATTGGATCTAGATTGCTCTTTCCAGCGTTCATATAATTACACGACATTGCAATAATTTATGTTTGCTCATTTGCACCGGCCGATCCGTAAAAGTGAAACAATGCCACTTTACTAGTTGTTGTGCTCCAATTGATTTTATTATTTACGCAGGGCGCTTCACCATTTCATTGATAGCGCGGCCTATGCGGTCTATGGATTGCACTTGAATTTGAAACTTCGCTTCGTATCAAATGCAATATTTTTTAGAACCTGCCGCATGAGCCAATGTGTTAAACAACGATAATGTACTATAACGTGTAGGATTAATATGGGAGTTGAAACTTATGTATCGTACAATGAATCTGAAAATAATACGATCATATAGACAGTACGGTATAATTCTGTTTGCCATCACCCCTTTTCCTACTAACAGATCCCTGATTGTTTGAACAAACTACATACAACTAGGAACAATACGGCATAAGATATATTGCAATAAACTGGGCCAAACTGCTGCCAAGCGTATATGTCGTCGTCATACTGACTGCCATCCTGCTGGTCAGACCAACCGAAGCGAATGAAAGCTGAACTGGAAAGTTGTAGGTCACACGCTGAACCCTTTGGATTTCGCGTACATTGTAACTATCCAAACCTAATTTCGTGGTACGCTCTATCGCTCAGCCAACGGCAATAGGAAAAAGCCGGAAGCAGCTGACCCAGTCGCTGCTGGATTGGTGGTAATAGTTTGGAAGATATACGTCTGATATCAACGTATGGGAATATAGCATTACCTCAGCGTATAACTAAATCATCAAATAGATTTATAGTACAATTTATGTGCACGGCGTGGAACCGTTAGTGTTTTTTGTCGTTTGGAGCAATTTATGAATGTGGACCAATATAATACTATATTAAGGTATAAAAGTATTCTTATGAATATTTAATGACAACAGCTTATATAAACGTTTTCTCAGCTGTTAGGCATTATTAATTTGAATACGTGCTAATGCCGTCGCACAGTGATTCCTCTTCATGCAAAAGTCGGAAAAAATTAAAAAAGTGTATTAAATATTTTCAAACAATGGTTTCTTGGGTAATTTTGGGTCGCTGATTACGAATATGATGTCTACATAGCCCTAATACCTGAAGATATCATGATAGGGAGGTAAATGGGGGTGGCTGTATGACGGTCAAGACGGCTGTTATGTGCTGAAGAGCGGAACGCGAAACGTTAAAAACAATTTCAAATAATTTAAAGGAAATTTCACGTGGTTACATGGGTCCAGGAAGGATTGTATACAATCTCTAAACAATTGGTCCAGTACATTTTGAGTTATGATGGACACTGCATTTTTTCAAAGTGCCCGCTCAATTTCTAGCACTTTGCTATGCAAACTAATGAAATTATTCTTCAAATGTTGCCATATACAGTGGAAATTGGTTGACTATTACCACTCTCTGTATCGCAAAGAAATCTAAAAATTATTCCTTTTTTAACCAATTTACTTGAAAACTTAAAATTGTGAAATTTGCTTGAAATAAGGTGTTTGGATAAATCAATGTATCGACTATAGTAGTTTTGAATCGAAAGGACACTGAACCGTCAATAAAATGCACAGAACTTTTTTTCATAATTTTAAATTTATGTTCATGCACATATTTGGAGCATGAATATTTATGTAAAATTAAGTCCCACCACACACACACCACTTGTCGTGCTTTCTTCAACGATTTTTTTTATAAATTTACACGTTGATTGAAAATTACAGCTTCATTAAACGGGATACCAATGCACTTTAATGTATTTTTAAACCAATATTGCTGTAAAATAAATGACATGTAATATCACAAGAACGAAACTGTAAAATCGTATGTTTTTTGATGCTCCCATTTAGTACATCGCATTCAACTTAATTTTCAATCAAATTTTTGATTCAAGCTGTGTATGTTTACATTCGTATTGATTTACATGTCGTTTGAATTTCATTATTTTCTGGTGTGTGGTGAAACACATAACTTTATTTAAATAAAATAGACTCGCATGAATATTCATTTTCTCTTTCGGTAGTACTCCCATTTCAATATGTTTGATTCATTAACTTTTTACGGTTCTAAAATGAAAAAAATTCTTCTGGTTTTTGAAATTATCCAAATTAGATTTGGAATGATGCCAAATTGTAGATCCTTTATTTTACTCGATTTTACAATAAAAAAGTTGAGAGAAAAAAACAATTTTGAACTAAAGTCACACAGATAAAAAAACGCTTTTAATCCACCTAACAGTGTGATGAGACATTTCTTTTAAGCACTCTCTTCGAATATTATTTCGATTGAGAACATTTAGAACTTGATGTTTCGTGATGCTTTTGATAACACATACTCAGAGAAACGCTCAAATCAGCATAGGACAACATCATTGTTAGAAATCTCAAAGGCTGAACCAAATCATTGGAAAAGCGGAAAAATGGCTCATAAAATAGACGGACAAACGAATTATTACTAATGCTCTGTTAATAACATATCTAAATTCTTCAATCAATGCATTGTGTAGGAAAAACTGAATTTTCCTAAAGTGCTGGGCCAAAAAAATCGATTTTTTTTAATCTATTTGAATTTCATACTCTCAATTGCGCTTACTCAAGTTTCCAACACGATTGTGAACTAAGAACTGAAATTGCAGCTCTTGATATCAGGCTACTTCTGAAGTCCATGCGTGAATAGTTCAAACTTTACTTCGATATCGACTTTTTTAAAAGTGACTTCCCAGTAATATCTTTGATTTGAATTAATGTTACTAATCCTAATGTCAAAGAACATATTATAAAAAAAACTCTCATAACATTTTTTTCGCGAAACTCTTCGACAAACTTCTGTCACCCGCGCTAGTGCACTGTTCACGCTGCTCTGAAAATGTAGTGAAATCGTCTTAGGGGTCTGATTCAGAGCCATTTGCGCGATTTAAATCTGGGTGAGTAAAATCTGTAAAGAATATTAAAAACTAACGCCTATTCTATAATATTAAGTTCAGCAATTGGAGAGATCGTGCTCACCGCAAGCCATGAAAAATAAACGTTGTGGAGCGACGGTCATTACTCAGTTTATTAAAAAATAATACTCAATTCGCAACATATAAGCCCTTAAGCATACCAAATAATTTAGGATATCCTTTTAACATAAACTATCGCACGAATGAGAGTAATCGGCGACAGGTTTTTAGTGGTGATCTTACTTGACTTCTCTTTTATCGGTTCTCACGTTAAAGAGGGACAAGTCTGTTTTTGCCGTTGAGACATGTTGGTAGACTTGAGCGATTCGTAGTAATTCTGCCTAAGCTCAACTGCTAGCAGCAGAAGACAAAAGATTAGACCGTAAGATTTGAAGCCTGTTTCTAATGACCTTGCCACTTCTATTTTCCCGATCTGTATATTTCACATCCTTGCTCTCACTTGAGTGCAATGGCTCTAGTTTTTCATCACTTTCCCTATTCAGCTAGAGAGCTAACTGAATATCGTTAAAAAGTAAAAAAGAAAATTTGACTACATAATAGTCGAAATAAAGAAGGGAAAAAGAATGGGAGTAGGTTCGCCAAATTTTGGAAGAAGTCGATAAAATAACTCCTTGAAAACTACTAAAAGATTAGTGTAGTTCGTTGCAATTGAAAAAATTATCCTCAAAAAAGAATGTACCAATAAATGTGGGACACAGTGAGTAATAAATACAGTAAAGACCCATTTTTATCAGCCCCATGGTGTATTTTAGGCTGACGAAACGGGGACTAAATCGGGACATATTTCTTTCTCTCTTTAGAATAAACCGAAGCTGTTAGAATATTCTTCTTTAGTTCCTGAAGCCTCATAACTATTTCTGATTATTTAATATAAATTTCGCTTAGAGGGAAAATTTAAAGTAGATTGATCTTTTTATTTTTGCATCTTTGCATCTTTAAGATAAGAAAAATATGCTCAAGAAAGGATTTACTCGGATTCAGCCTTGTTTGTCTGCTAGAGCCTATAGAACATAGTTTGATATGAAGCTGACAAAATCGGGGGCTGATCGAATCGGGGGCTGACAAAATCGGGGGCAGACTGAATCGGGGGCTGATCAAATCGTGGGCTGATTAAATCGGGTCTTCACCGAATTATAATAGATAAGCAGTATTCGAAGAAGTTTCTTGTGGACGAGTGTAGAACGAATTTGTTTCTACTTACTTGGAGTCAGCGGCCAGAAATTTGGTTTGGTGAAAACTTACTGTCAAAATGGCATTCCGAAACCGTGATCTTTGAAGTTTTAAAAATGTGCAGAATAAATTTTTCAAAAACAATAGTAGCAGACTTCGTGTCTTTAGCGAATTTGTTGAGGCTGTCATTTGAAACAACCTTGTTGAAGGCATGAATACTTCGTGTGGGGAGTATATCGAGCTATAAAATGATATCTTTCAAAAATAACTTATTATTGGGAGCTTCACAAACTCAAGCTATGGATAAAATTTAAATTTTATTGTTTATAAAAAGTAGAAGAGATTTATCATAAACAGTAAAATCATAATAGTTCATTTTAAGGGTAGATTCAAATAGCCTAAATATTTTAATACCCTGAACACATAGAGCCTTCATGTCTTCAACAAAGTGGTTTATAATAGCACTCTCAAAAACTTTGCTGAAGACATTAACTCTCGAACTAAATTAGTTGGAACAGTGAATTCTCCATAACTACTTCTAGAGCCTGATCGTTCATCATTCTGACTCGAATCTATGAAATACACCAAGTTTAAAATAATCGAACTACTGACACGAAATAGGTATATCTCAAATCAGAAGTAAAATTATCATTTGAAACATTATTTTACGCCTTGATCTCAACCCGGTCATGCCTAATACGAACCTTGTTTCGATTCATCAACATATTTGCAGCTTCAACCTCTCCATCGGCTCTGAGACTGATTTGTGCTGCAAATACAAGCTCTTCTGTTGTATACTTGCTTCTCAGCTCTGCCGTTTTCAACCGCTTACTTCTGTCACAAAGCTCGTCAAACTTCTTCTCAGGTCTTCCGGGTTTGACTTGCCCGCCATTAGAGGTTACTGGTAGCTCAAATATTAAATATTCTTCCAACCAATCGGCATTTTCCTTGTTAAACTTTTCAACCTTCCGCTGCGTTTTTTTTTCCAACGACGATCATAATCTAGCCAGAAACATTTAATAATCCGTTGAGCATCTTCACATCTCTCCTCCAGAATTTGATCAAAAATAATATTTTCTATTTTGCTTCTTTTGCTATCAGCATTTTTTATGCTACCAGTAGCATCCAATAGACTTTTTCTTTTGAATGATTTTTAAATAAAACAAAAATAAAGCTTCAAATTTAATGAGACAAAACCTCGAACAAAACTTACCATTAACTGGTGCATTCATGATGTATGCACAGAATTGAGGAGAATAACAAGTGGTTAGTATATCAAGTGATAATCTTCATAAAGAAAATATGTTTTTTGAACCATAAACATAACGTAGCACTTGTGAGTTAATACGAACTGATTAGTTTAGATGGCCAATTTTAAGTGATTCAACCAGATACAAGTAGGTAAGATCACTCATAGATGCAAAATGTCGATGACTACTTGATCAAAATTTGTCATCTGTGTCAATAAACAACAACCATATATCAAAAACTGCTATTTAAAACACAAACCAAATTAAAAACGTTAAAAACAAATATTACGAGCAAAATGCCACTAAAGCACCGAACCTCTCCCTCCTCCCTTCTCACTCTTCATATGTGAACTCCCACTCGCCATATTTTATCAAAGTAATATATTAACCACCAGAACGCAGACTGTCAATAGCGCATGTTGGATGAAATCTTCTAAAAAATGTTCTTTGTTTGCCCTATGAACTAAAAACCTCATATGATACACATGCTATTACAACCTATACATATTAAGGAGGGGATAAGATTAATTTGGTACAAAGACACGTTTTCTTTAAATTTGGAGATACAGAGTGTGTTAGTAGATTAGTTTGTATAGTTTTAGCTTATATTATCCACCAGTAACGACCAGTAACGACCACTCGCTCATTTGAAAGTTTACATTCAAGTTTATTATGAATATATACCAAATTCGTAATTGATACTTTTTGCATGTATCCGGCCAATAGGCAGTTGGGAAATTGGATTCTGAGATGATTATGACTTTCATTGGTTTAGTTTTCGATAAAAATACACTAAAAAAAATTCAGTTTGGACAAGAAAAAGTTTTTTTCAAATAACTTTTTTTCCTTGAAAGTGCCCAACTTGAAATTTTGACGGTAGGTAGGGAACTTAATTACCTATCTTGAAAAAAAAATTCATCCGAGTCAAAAATGGGGTTTTTTTGCAAATCGATTTTAAATTTTTAAAATCGATTTTTTTCAATGTAGGAGTCGATGGAGAATTTTTTCAATATTTTTATTAAAAATTTAACTAATTTTGTGAAAATCACTCCTATAACATTTTTTTTGTAGGATTTCTCATTTTTAGACTATAGTCAAATGAAAAAAATTGGTAAAAAAAGTTTGGCCCTTTTCAAAAGACAGTCTAGATCATTTTTGGAAAAACAAAGTATGCAAAGTGGCTTTTTGTGACAAAATCTTCATGTACAGAAAGTTTCATTAAAATCTGAGAGGGTGCTGGCAACTCTGAATACGATTTGGCGCGAAATTCGTCATCGCACTACTAGGTGAATTCAATCGATTTCGTCTCACATACATGTATCTAGATATTTTATGAAAACATTTTTCTTTGAGTTTTGGTTTTATTTTGGAGTTTACAAACTCTTATTTAATTTAATTTAAACTCTTCTTGATCGAAAAGAAAAAAGAAAGTTTTCTTAACAACTTTTAGCATATTATTAAAATTCATACTCCTTTCAATAAAGAATACTATTTTATTATTGAATATAATTCCAAATACTATTTCAAATCAAAATGCTCATAACAAATAATTTCGAAAATGCATTAGTTTTCGATATATTTTAAATTTTATTTTAACCAAAACTACTGTTTTGTTTGATTACGACCTTTCCATAAGATGTGCGCGTTTCTCTTTCAAAAATAGTAGGTTTATGAAAATGCTCATTGAATTTCCTGTGGCTTTTCTTTTGACATCAAGGTGTTAAGGTAAACCTTTTGAAAGCTATCAGAAAACAACAAAAATATGATTCAACTATATAGTTTGATCATCTGATCCTATAGCTGAATCATATATTCATTGTTTTCTTGTAGCTTTCAACTTGTTCCCAATATCGCCTTGATGTCAACGGGAAAGTTGCAGGATATTTTATGAGCATTTTGCAAAACCTTCTGTTCTTGATGGAGAAACACAAATAACTTATGAAAAGGTCGTAAACAAAAATATTTCCAAAACTGCAATATTTAAAAAAATCAGTGTATATTTTTTCGTGTAGAAGTTTCCATTCCCTGCAACTATTTCTCAGATAGTTTTCAGTAGCGTCTGGCTCAAATGGCACGTTCCCCATGTTGATCGGAGATTTGTGCCTTTGCTAGTTTTGCTGTATAAAATACGGTAACCGAGAAATTTTTATTTTCATGCTGCATGCAAAAATTTCTACGCCCTTTTAAAAAATGCTCTTGTATCAAAATTGACAGAGAAAATCATGGAGATTCATGATCCGAACACAACTGCAAAGTTTTGTTCGATTCGGAGATGGTCATATTTTATGGTCAGCCACTTTCCCATGGAATCCCTCAAGTACGTTAAATCGATGTATACCTGTACACTGTTAATACCAAAAAGATGTGGTTTGCGCAAAATTGCGCAAGATGTCATAGAGATTTTCGAAAAGCTGATAAAAAAATCTTCAAAATGGACCTAGTGTGACATGCGAGAAAGTGTGTGCTCCTATCTGAAAATCGAGATAAAGTTTGTTTCAGTTTCTCATATATTTTACAAGGGAAGAAAAAATCGAACAATGAGCGCACTGAACTTTGAAATACTGTAGCGGGCCAACCACTCATCCAAACGTCCTGAAATTTTGGCAAATCATTTCTCATATACTGTACAATAATAGAAAAATAACCTTGGAACAAAATTAAAAGGTGCATTTTTTGACTTTTTTCCGCCTCGGCATCACTGTGCGTCGGTGTGAATTAACAATATCCACATAATTTATCATTTTATTAAATATGCTGTTTCAACTGTCATTGGGCGGGGTCACGTGTTTTAGCGGGTTAACTACTTGCGCCCCTTATCTACCCTAACTAATAATTTTATCATGAGAATCACTCCATTACTGACTACACTCACGGGGACTTTTCCTTCCTTCCACAGAACATGCTGAACCGGCGAGCCTTCTCGGAGGTATTGTACGACGCACCGAGAACGTCCAAGCTGAAGGAAGATGCTCGTCAGGTCGAATTCGTGCGCATCGGCCAGGCACTTAAGCTGGAGGCTATCGTCCGAGGGGACGCT
This sequence comes from Topomyia yanbarensis, assembly GCF_030247195.1. Lineage (NCBI taxonomy): Eukaryota > Metazoa > Arthropoda > Insecta > Diptera > Culicidae > Topomyia > Topomyia yanbarensis. The sequence continues at coordinate 366,839,465 of NC_080671.1, read as the reverse complement.
CCCACCAGTATAGCATCTGCTGGGTCCGTATTCAAACGGCCGCCATGGGAACCTCAGTGTTTCTATCCGACGTTTCAACCACGCAACGATCTGGTTGGTGACAGTTGGGGCCAGGATCAGCTGTTTCTGGCTTCCGACGAGGGCACATATCTGATCAAGGAAGACCAAACGCACCGAGTCGTGTTTGACAAGACACTCTGTGTGAAGCAGCTTAGTGTGGTTGAGGATCATGGTATTCTGCTCCTGCGAGGTGGATCTGCAGTGCAGAAAGACGGCCACCGGGTGCATGTGTTCAGGCTGAATGAATTTGCAGACGATCGGCTAGGGCAGCGGTCGAGAATTGACGTGAAGGACCGTAGAATAGATAAAACGCGAGGTTGTCATTTGTACGCGATTTCGAGAGCAGGTGAAGCTCACCTCAGGATGGCGGTGGCGGTTGGTCGAAAACTACTGATTTTTCAATGGAAACATACGGCTGCGTGGACCTCGTGGTGTCCCAATAGTGACAACGATACGGTGGATGGTTTCATATTTCTGAAGGAAATCACTCTCCACGAACTGCCCTCGATAATGACCATACTGGAAGGAGCTTGCCCAAATTCTGGCTTACTGATATGCATCGGATTTAGGAATTGCTTCGAAGTTGTTTCGGAGCTCACCGGACATTCGACAAAGTTGCACGAGGCTGATAATAGGAAACAAACCGCTATCCATTTAGTGGCGGCTTTGGATTTGTACGACGGTCAGGATACTGAGCTGCTGCTGTGTTACAATCGTAAGTAATGATGTTATTACATATTTAAGGGACTTAAGTATACCTACAGTACACAGAAAAAAATAGTTTGTAATTTTAAATTTATTTTCGTGCACATATTTGGAGCATGAATAGAAATTTAATTCAAGTTCCACCACAAATACACACAACTTGTCGTGCTTTCTTCAACGAATTTTAATATAATTTTACACGTTGATTGAAAATTACAGTTTCATTAAACAGGATACCTATGCACTTTAATGTATTTTTAATACAATATTGCTGTAAAATAAATGAATGTAATATCACACGAACGAATTTGTAGCATCATATGCTTATTGATGCTTCCATTAAGTGCATCGAATTCAACTTAATTTTTTATCAATATTTGATTCAAGCTTTGTATGTTTACATTCGTATTGATTTACATGTCATGTAAATTTCATTATTTTTCGGTGCGTACGTTTTATATTTTTCAACTATTCAAGAATGTTTCCTATTTTTTTTTTCAAAACAATATTTTTACGGAATGTTGTGCTAACTTCAATGGTCATTTGCTAATAATTTTCTTGGAATGGGAAGTTTTCTTGGTTACTTGCTCCTACATTGATGATGCATTTGATGAGAAAGGGTGAACCGTCAACAGTGAGATGCTTAGCTGATACCCTGGTTAAAAAAGATGTAATGGGTGCAGTGGCTGTCCGAAAATATTTCTGAATTTTTTACCGTTACAGTTGGATGGTATTTTTTTATTTTGATCATTATTTTTTTCACGGTTCCAGGGCATCCTATTGTGTCTGCTATTCGGGAATAAAAAAAATGGCTCAATTTGCACGTCCCCCATGTTATCTGGATATTTGTGCTTTGCCATATCGTCTTATTTTTTTCCTGATTGGAAATAAAAGGAAGGTGAAAGAAGAAGGTAGGCAAATGCCAAATGGGAATACAATACAATCACTATACATAACAATAAATAGTGTGGATTATTCACTCCCGATGGAAGTACTACGACCAATGCTTGTGGTTCTTTACCACACAGGGTTAGGAACCATAATATATCCTTGAGCTTTAGCTTCCTGAACATATATGGAGCCAAAAATCCGGTGCATAATTGTATTACCGCAGGAAAGTGACATATCATGTAATATGAGCGTAATCGAATTCACAAAGATCACACGAATAATATTCAGCACGCTGAATAGTAGCATTGTGATAATTGAGTTTGGAATGTCCAATCAATGGCCTGATCAATATGATGCTTGGAAGAAAATGCAACGAATTCTTTGACATCTTCGCATTTTAAGAAGTCTTTGTTTGAACGCAAATTTGCAAGATACAGATTCGGAAGCAGTATAAGAGCAAATCTTGTGGTTTATCCAACAGTGATAAACCTTGTTCTGGACAAATGTAGTCAGTCGCAGTGCCTGCTCTAGCTAATTTGTCCAACAATGAATTTCCAGTAATACCGAAAGGACCTGATATCTACAAAAGGTAGATAAAATTTGAAATGCTGAGTTCTTTAAGTTATCATGCGGTAACTAGTTTCAACCTCGAATCCACCGAACTAAGTGCTTTTAGCCTGACTGTCAGAGCAAAAATAATCTTTTGTCCACAAATTGTTGAAGTTCCGATTGTACACCACAAGGAATCGCAAAGAGTGTCGCTTGGAATACTGTCAGTAAAGCCATGCCAAGTGAATCTCTAAAATTTCGCAAAATCACCAATCTTCGTGAAATTTTTTTTTAAACTAGTAAAAAGGATTATAAATTAATTAAATCGCGAAATCTTTATTAGTAAAACAGGCCGTCTTTTGAAGGCTGCAGAATATAACCTCATGCCGTGCAATGAAAATTGTAGTCTCCTCGATGTCGGAAGGAGTTCCGCAATATCACAAAGTTGCCATTTCCCAATCTAGGTCAAACCATATTTTTGTAAGAGACGCGACCTAGATTTAGATCTCTTGTAGTAAACCCTGCACTAAGTTGAATCTCTGGTTGAAATATTACATGAGATTACATTTTTCTTGCTGGTATATTTAGCGACAAAGTCATTGGTGCGTTTCGACATCGTCTCATCAGAAGCCTACACTAACTTATTTTTGGAACAGATTAGCGCCGGCTTGTCGCTAAATTCCTAAAAACGGAAACACACTTTGTGTTTTTAAATCGAACGTCCGGTCTGAAACGTGATGCCACATATTTAGTAGCCTTTCAAGAGAGAAAAAATTTATTGTTATTAGAACCCATTTGCTTGTAATTAACGTGCAATACTACATGCATGACGCGTGACACATAAAACCGTTCATGCAAACTATTCTTGTCGAAGAAAACGCTAAGCAGTCTCGCTAAAGGTCACCCGACACCAGTTTGAAGTCTTCGCTCACTGGAGCAAGGTCGTTGAAACAGACAATCCCGTCCTTCAGTAGATCCGCGCATGCCAAGTTCGAATCGATAGCTATACCATCGATCTCAACTTTGTGAGCGGGCATGTAAACGCGTTAGTTCTTCCTGAAAGTCTTGTCGCCAGCAACGTCATTTATTTGCTTTAGATAAAATATCACAATTCTTAGCTTATCTAGGCGAACTTTCGAGATATCTGGTACAGCTGAATATTTCTGCGTCTTGCGGAATATTAAAATACTTCGCGGACTATCTTTGATCCGAGAGAAGATCGGATATAATCGAACCTACTTCATTATGTTGGATTTCAAATGGATGCTCGGAGATATCCATTTTAAGTTCGTTTGGATCAATTTAGGAAAGTTTATTTATTCATAAACCTAGAGCCTGTCGAAAACTGAAAACCGAAGAATAGGAAGGAAGGACAGAAATTAAGAAGGGTATAATTTAAAAGACAAGTCTGGATTTGATAGTAAAGGCATGACGTGGTCATCTATCTTCACATGATATATGGCTTAGACCTGTCCACATTTTTAAAAAGTTTGAAAATTTATATGGGTCATCCATATAACTTCCTGTTCTAAGTATAAATTCGGAAGCTTTCGCCAAAAATGACTTAATTTGGATATGGTTAAGAGGCGTCTCCAATTAAAAATCATATTTTTACTATGTTTCCGTAGTAAGATATTACACTTACACTCTGGCTTAATAGACCCTACATGCCCACAAACCATCAAAGGTTGTTTCTTAGCAGCGGCGTAGCCAGAAATTCGGTTTGGTGGGGGTTTGGTGAAAATCGATCATACTGTCCAAACGGCATAATTCCGAAACCGTAATTTTTGAAGTTTTAAAATTATGCAGAATTATTTTTTCAGAAAATAGTAACAGAGTTCGTGTCTTTAGCGAATTTGTTGAGACTTTATTGTAGTCATGAATATTAACCTGAGAAAATTCACCATAAATACATCTTGGGCGATATACCGTCAAAATTATTTTATCAAATGATGCGCTGTTTAACGTTTGTAAATCTCATCGAACATACTAAACCTCCGAAATTGGCGGTTTCAAAATGATGCTATCTTGACCTTAAATTAATGTTTTAAACATTTGACCTATACATATAATTGGTCATACAACAAAAATTAAATGCTCATCAAAAACGATCAGGAACTGCTAGAGTCGAATGGAAATCGTCATTTTACATAAATTTCTACATTCGGAAAGTGTTATCCTCGTTATTAATCATATTACGTTTTCGTCTCAACTCGACGCATTCCCAAAATAAAAACCTGTTTAACCTAGTGGTGCAATTGTGCTTGTCTCATTTGTCCAGACTACGTTTCCATGGCTTGTTATGTTCAATATGTGGAAATGAATATTACATGTTCAGTACGATTTGCACATACATACAATGGATCGACAGCCGCGATCTTGAGATACTATGTGATACTGAAACATCGCTTGAAACCAGCGGCGGATCATGGAGAAAGATTCGGGAGGTCAAGGTCCTGCCGAAATTTTTCAACTTGTTAAGAAATTTTAAACTAGTTTTAATTTTAAAGTTGCAACCCCTCACTGCATACCCCCCTCGGGCCGGTATGATTGACGATTTTTAGAGTGATTGCATAACCTTTCTATATGAGAAAGGCAAAAATGTACCAAAGTCCAAAAAAGTCAATTTTTGTCAAACATCTAAATGTTTCATGCATTTTAAAGTCTTTTGGTATCAAAAATACAAATTTGGTTTTGAAAATTTTTCATTTCAGTTTATAGGGGAATTTTCTGTGTGATTGCACTCTTCAACTCGTAACTCCGGAACCGGAAGTTCAATCAATAGAAAATTCAATAGCAGCCGATGGGAAGGTTGTACCTTTCATTTGAGACTAACTTTGTGCAAATCGGTCCAGCCATCTCTGAGAAACAGAGGTCACATTTTTTCCACATACACACATACACACACACATACACACAGAGACATTTTCCGATCTCGACGAACTTAGTCGATTGGCATATGACACTCGACCCTCCGTCGGGATTAAATTGACGAATTTTATAGTGAATGAGAAAAACAAAAACGTTTTTAGCAAATGTTGAAAGTTATGCATTTTTTTTGGTGAGCAGTTCTATGTTTCATAGACATAATTTGTTGAATGTGTGAAACGCCACAGAATATACCTCGTCATTATTTGTTACGGTGAAAAATGTCTGATTTCGAAACTGATTCGAGTGTAGAAGTGAGTGGAGTTGACTTTGATCTGGAGGAAGAATTGGATGAAGAGCTCCCATTCGATTTTCGTGAAGCAGAAGGTGATCGTGAACCGGAAGCTTCTTTCACTAACAAAGCTGGCGATTTTGTTTGGCCGGCGAAGAAGCCACCAAGAATACAGTCCAGTTCAGTGGCGTAGCCAGAAATTTGGTTTGCAGGGGTTTTTGACGAAAATCTTAGATTTTTCAAAAATGTTGGCGGGTCTATTGATGACATTTAATCTGTTGGCCGCGATCGACTGGGTACTACCGTGTTCTGCAGTAATAGCGAAATGGGATGGTGTGAGCGGGCATGGGCGCTATAACCCTACCGTAGGCAGAACTAAATACCTGTCGCAGGTATCAGTTATGTTGGGTGGCGGACTACGAGACAGGTTAGGTCAAGTTCAACGAGCGGCCCAAAAATGCCACTTTACTAACAATCAAGCATGAAAGGATGAGCTGAAAACTCGCAACTTCTAAACCGTAGCATTGGAGGAGCTTTGATAGACGGGGCAGAAGGTGTGGAAATGCGGGGATCGAGCGAAGTCACAAGAACTGGGCAAAATGCGCCAACGCGTGATCAAGTGGCAGGCGATCAGCGAAAGGATGTGTGTAGTGTGGATCAAAGGCCATTTCTTCGACTAGAGCATTATCAATGTGCACTGAACTCACGAAGCCGAGAAAGATGCATTTTATGCGCAGCTGGAGCATGCCTATGGCGGAATGTTAAGCTCGTCATTTGTGACATAAACATCCTGATAGGCCGGGAGCATTGTATGAACCGGTTATCGCACAAGATAGTCTGTACACCTTATAAATAATGTGCAGAAATTCTCACGATTGATAAGTATATTATGACGAACACCCAAATAGCGAAGCAGTAGAAGACAAGATTATTGCAAGAATCAGCTTGGAGACGCGCGCAGTCGACGACCGATTCCGGATCTACCTAAGATTCATGAAAAAATAGAACGGTTGGACCGCTGATCAACTGTCATGTGAGCTACTCAAACACAGAGTAGAGCAATTGGCTAGAGCACTCCACTGGGTGCTTTTAAAGATCTGAAAGGAGGAGATTTTACCGAAGTATAGGATGTAGGGAGTAATATGTCCCATCTATAAAAATGGTGTTACTGAACTGCCCTTGTGTGCAAAGGTGATATAAATGCCATCGAGTATATTTTTCAGGAAATCAATTTTCAAATCTTGCATGGTGCGGATAAAATCATGCTTTCGCCACTTTTTTTTCGCATTTCAACAGGTTATTTTTTTATTTGAAGTCGTTTGCACTGAAAGATGCAAATTTTCGTAGTGAGCTTAAAAATACGAAAAAGTTAACTTTGACCAAAGTGGCGTTGAAGCCACTTTTGCATACTAGGATAGTAAACGTCATCTACAAGGTGTTCTCCCAAATTCTTTGTTGCCGCCTATAACCGTTAGTAAGGGAATTAGTAGTGAAATATGGCCTATATTGCACAAATACGGGTTGCATTCATATCTTCAACCAAGCTATTTGCAATAACATTCTTGAAAACTTTGCTGAAGCCACTAAGTCTCGAACTAAATTTGATTGGAATTAGCAATGCTGGAAAAATTAATCAACAAAATTATGCTACTAAATACTAAACTTTCAAATCTGCTGATGGTTTCCAAATTATGGAATCTTGGCGTAATTCAATTCGAAACCCAAATGTACGTCATAAATAGCGAAAAACGTGACAAATTTTCAATTTTTTTTATTGCCAATCTTAGCTAGTGGCACTTTATATAAGTGATAACCCAAAAAAAATCAAAAGTACATCAAAGCCAATTCTGACCTGTTAGATACAAGCGTAAAACGCCATTTTTCATCAGTTCCTATAAATACGTTTTCGTTGAGCTATTTTGTTTGATATTTACATGATTTATCAAGTATATCCTCACTAAAATATTAGTTACAAGATCCCATTCTCACAATTTACAAAAAGTCCCTATAACGTTTAAAACATTAAGCTCTCAATGTAATGAACATATAATAAACTTCCAAAATTATTATTTGAATATTTAAATAAACTAGTATGCATCAAACTTTTTTTTCGTTTTAAGCCCCAAAACCCCCCTTGGCTACGCCACTGGTGGTTAAACACAGTTAATCATGTTCACATTTGCACTGGTTTCTTTGCTGTGTGTAAAGCTCATCACGCGCGTGATTTGAAACGAATGAGTATAGTAATGCTATGGCATGGTTCGAGTTTTGTACACTCGATGTTTTGCAAAATGATGTTCATAGACTGGATTTGGATTGAGTTCAGCACACTGCAAGGTTGAACGTGCGTGTGCTGCTTATTAGTTAGCGTTGGGAAATTTTTTTTTGGTTAGTACCTAGGGTAATGAACTTATTGGCCTATATTTCATATTTCGGATATACGTGATGCGTTTTTATCACTAAGGCATCTAATAACATACTTCTGTAGGCATTTCTAAAGCACGGGCGAACTCAACTTGGTTTGTGCTTATTTAAAGGCGGCGGTTAGTTGGAGATTTTGGGTGGGTGAGGATATGGAATGGAAACGATCACATCCCCAGCAGAGCGTTTTGATTTATTATTTCAAACAGCTTTTTTCTGAATTCTGTTTGTTGTTTTTATTGAAACATATTTACACATACTACACTCAGCTTCGATCGACTTGGAAAAATAATCTTAACCCGCGCTTAAATGCGCAATGTTGTTTTAAAACAACATTACGAAAACCATCTCAAAATAATCATTGTAACGTATTAAAACTGTTAGACAATTTTCAGAAAATTTGAAAAAAATTGCTTTGCGCCTTTAAGGGTTAATGTTAAAATCTTATGTCAAATTTACTTTGACAATCAATCTGACAATCATTAGAGATGTGAATAGATGCAATTACATTACTAACGTCTCCTTGGGAGAATTTTTGACATCTGTCAGTCGGTCCAACTAACGAATTAAATTAGTTGGACAGGGGTGTGGCCAAACCAGCGAATTACGACTGTATTCCTTATTCCTTTGCCATTGTAAATCAGGCTATCTCCTTTCTAGATTTGAGATTTGATTTTTTCCTCTTTGTTATTCCTTTTTCTGATCTGTTAGCTTACCTTCTGTGTCTACGATTTCATGAATTATTCCGCTCGTACACGAAAAAGAGATTAGTAGATACGAAGATTTCTTTAATCAATATTTCTTTTATGGGACTGTAGATGTGAATTCTTCTAGAATGTTTAAGTTGATTTGTACCCAGTTGTTAATATAGCAACTGGTTGATAGTATGAATTCATATATACATACACATTTACACTTTTTTTCGAGAGTTGTCCTATGATTGTGATATTCATTGTACGGTTCAGGTATGTGCGGGCATAGGGACTTCGCGATCGTGTGTATCATTGCGAAGGACTCGAGCACCTGTACGCTAACGTGTTTGATCGCGTGTGCGTTTGTATGTCGCGTGTACTAACATGTATGTAATTTCGCGTGCATAAATTCTACTTCACAACCGTGTGCCCTTCGGATATTCGGGTGTGTCCCTGGATGATCGCACGCGGATCGTGACTCTAATACTTTATTTTTGGTATACGGCTCAGATGCTAGAAGAAAGTGAGATCTTCCATATCACTAGAGTTCCCGGTCATGTCGCCATGGACCTTGTTGTCCAGTGGATATGAGAACTTTCTTTTAGATTGATTCAATTGAAGGACGTAACTGATTCATGATCGCGCGAGTGCGGCGGACGGTAGGTTCTCGCTTGAGACCGCGTTTGAATGTTTATAAGTGCTGAGACGTTCATATTATCACCGGGATGTTATCATGTCTGCGCCATGGTTGCGTGGATGATCGCGAACAGCATTTGTATGTTTGTTTGCCGCGTGTATGTAACTTCGTGTGTATAAATTCGACTTTTATGTAACATATAGTTTAGTGGATATGAACATTATCTTTTTTATTGGTCCACCTGAAGGCATTGGACTTATGCTACTAAGGCCGAGAATAGAGGTTTCCGGACGAAACTGATTCATCAATCCATGATCGTGCGAACACGGGCATTTGGGGGTTAACTCTTGAGACACCGCGTTTGTGAATTTATAAGTGCTAAACCGTTCACTTAGTCACCGAGGTGTTATCCTGTTTGCGAAATCGTGCGTATGGTTGTGCGTGTATGATCGCGAAGGAATCGAGTGTTTGTATGTTGACGTTTGTGTCATGTGTATGTAACTTCGCGTACATACATTATTTTTATAAGCATGTGGCCATTCGCATGTTCGCGTGTTCCTGAATGATCGCGCGCAGAAGTCTTGTCTAGTTTTTATTTCTATTGGTCCAACTGAAGGCATGAGTTTGGGCTGCTAGGATTGAGGGTAGTGACTGATTCATGATCGGTGGGTTGATGATTGAGGCAGCGTTAGTTATTTTTAGGTGCAAATGTTCGCTTAATTACCGGGGTGTTTGAATGTACGTTTGGAATGAGATATTGTGAGTTTATATGAGAAAATAAGCAAATTGTGTTAGTGAGTGTCGGCATGGATCCAATTTAAAATAAAGCAATAAAAGAAAGGTGCCTCCAGAGACAACTTGGCCCTAAACCCACATTGTATATTATTTGACCATTGCAGTGGATAATAAAGGCGGCCAAGTTAAGTACTAAAATTGATCACAAGGTAGCTTAACTAAAAAGAAAATAATCGTATCCCAAGTTTCTGTGATATAATCATTGTAATACTGCTTTGGTTGAAAAGCCCCCGGACCACATCAAGGTACAGTATCATGCCGAGGGCTCAATAATTCTGATAAGTTTCTGACGAATTAATTCTCCTCAGATATTTGATGTAGTTCTTTTAAGGATTTTGATGGAATCCTGCTATTTGAATGTTATCTTCTTAATCAGAATCCTGAAAAATTACAACAGCATTCTGAATAGGATTCCATGAACATCGAGTTCAAATTTTTGTGTAGTGTCTTTTGACAGAAAAAATTAAGTTGATATACTGAACAGAATCCCGCCAAAGTTCCAGCAGGATTGTCATCATAATATTTTATTAAAAACTTGAGCCTGATTCAATCCTGAGCATATAATAATGTTCAGCAGAATTTCATCTCCAGAAAGGTTCTTCCAGAACTCTGAGAACCTTTCCCTAGTAATCCTGGTAAGAATACAACGGACTACCTGCGAGGATACCAACGGAATCCATCTGAATTCTGAGTAGAATTACACAAGAATTTTAAGATACAAGTCACCAGGAAGGTGAAAGGGATTTCATCGGAATTTTGTGTTGAAATTTCATTTATTTACGAAAGAGAATTTCATCGGAATGCTAAGAAGGATTCTAACAGAAAACTGAAAATATTGAAACAGAATCCTAGGAAGGATTATATCAGAATCTTACACAAAATTCGGCAGAAAACTGAGAAGTATGTATGTCGTCCAAGTACCGAAAACCGATGTCAGGATGATCGAACTGGATCAAGTGGCATTGGACATGTCAGAACGGCTCGACAGTATTTAAATTATCTTTTATAGAGAAGAAATTTTCAAAAGTAGTTTTACATCCTTTCGGTGGAGGGGGAAGGAATTGAATCTAAAACCCAGCCACATTGCGCGATGGCTCGTGTGATGGCTTATATGGGTTAACATCTATACTACCAGGTTAAATTCAATTTTACAAACAGTATCCCAGTACTGGAATACGGATTTATGGGGACCAGATGTGTTAATGTGGTCTGTGGACTGGTAAAGTTATCGATTTAATTTTTAAGCCGACTGTAGATGAAGTTCTTGTCAATTTTCGTTCGAAATGGAACAACAATCGGGAAACAGCGTCAGAACTAAACTGTTACTACTATTGACGGAAGCAACCTTATTCAAGCAGTTATACTAACTTTTTGTTTTTTCTTTTCAGACACCTGTCACTTCCAGAAACTTTCCGATGAAACTACCAACAGCACTGATTTTGATTTCCAGTTCAACACACCTCCCACGTCGGTTGTTTGCGCGTTCCCATACATTATAGCTTTCACGCCAGACTCCATGGAAATTCGACTGCTCGTAAATGGTAATTTGGTCCATACCGTTATGATGGCTGAACTGAAACTGATTACTGCAAAGAAAGATATTTACTTTGTGACAACCGCTCCGGAGTTCATCCCGAAAGGTGCCAAACTACGAGGTCCGGATTCCGAGGACCATGAACTAGTAAAACCACGAATCGAAGAAAGTAAAGTATCACAAGAATCTGATCGCTCCACGAGCCCCGCAAGAAGTCGTCTAAGCTCAGACGAAGATAATAATGGCGCACAAAGTACTGATAATCAGGATAGTGGTTCAACTGATAGCAAAAGTTCTGTGCTTTCGACTCCGCAAATACAGCGAGCAAAGTCACTGCAGAGTTCCAAACCGGACCTGGAGAAAAGCAAAGAAGCTACTCTTTCCGTGGATGATCTGAAAAAAACTATATCGAAAAGTAATTCATACGGTGAAGCTGGTTCCTCATTCTCGATACCAACCACTACGTGTAGTAAAGACCTGGCCAAACACTTTGGTGCTCAACCTCAACCCAACACAAAGAACCTATGCAAACATTTCGGAGAAGCGTCCGTCCCTCCGAATTCACCCCAAAACAGTACCATCGTCAAAGGTAGCTCGCCAAGTTCTCCCACCAGGAAATCCTTCATCCGACAGCCAACCCTTAATCTGAGCAAGTCTCAGCAAAACGAAGGCGAAACGTCCCCTTCGAACGGAAGTTCCAACAAACCGCTTAGAATATATCGAATTCCGTTGACGAACCTTACCGGAACGCACGTACAATCGCATCATTACCACTATCCAAGTACGGATTCTTCCAAAAAACCAATGGCAGTCGCCACCAAGATGCAGCACGTGGCAGCATCTAGTGAAACGAAAGTACTCACCTCATCCAACGAGGAAGACGAACAGGATCATCCACTCGAAAAGGTCGATTCCGGCGAAGATGAGGTGAAACCCAAAATAAGCATATTCGATCAAATTCAGCAGGATCTGCAAGAACTGAGTATGAAGGATAAGACGGAACCACCGGGTGATCTGCCTAGTTCATTTTTAGCACCACTGTAGGGCCTCCTGGAAGCAATAGTGAAAACAATAGTGTTGACAGCTTCCAATATATCAGCTCAAACTTTTGCAGCCCTCCAAGTGAAATGAACTATCGTGCCGCTTTACACTGAAGCCTGTTACACACATAGAATGGACTATATCGCTAGCGAGTGTTATGTTACGAGATAAAGTGTTAAAAAGTAAAAAAAAGGTTTCAACATTGGAGACGATTTTTTCCTGAAATTTTAGCAAGTTAGCAATAGCAGTTAGTTCGCTTTGACGGGATGTTAGAATAGGGTGGAGCTGCGGTTTCTGTTCCTGGGTGAAAATTAGAACATTTTTGACGTTTTTGGTATGTTTTCGTATTGTATTCGTTGCCGCTCTTAAGCAGTTAGCTGGCATTAATTTACCTTGACACCAAAGATAAAACAAAGTGGAAAAAAAAGAAAGCAACTGTAGTTCTGTTTCTTTGTAGTCTAAAAAACAATTAAAACTCATAGTATATTTGAAGAAAACGCGACAAAAAATGTTTTCGTAACCCTTGAACTGGACTATGATAAGCCTGTTTGGAATGTTCACAAATGAGTATGACCAACTAAACGGTTGTTGATTAGAAATATGTTGCCGAAGTGCATCAAGTAGAATTGTCAGGGGATCAAGGGAGATAAACACGTATCAGATGAAAATAAAGTGATAACGTAGCATTTTTGCGAGCAAGCAACCATAGCTTAGGGCTGATTTACAAATTTGATGCTTGGATAGAAAAAGAGAGATGCGCTTTCTCATCATAGGTTTTTTTTCTGTATGTTTCGATTATTCGATAAAAATAGTTAAGAGTAAAATATAAAAGCCTCCAAACGACATTTCGTGAGATGTGAACTGAATTTAGAAAAAAAATCATGTACATTTAGATTCTCTTATAATGACAAAAGAGCGTTCAAAATGATTCAAAAGCGAACCGAATATCACTGGTGTTGCTTAAAAATATAAAGTGTTCTGAATGTTTACAAGGCATAGAAAACACCACAACGGAATGAACAGAAAAATGTATTAGGAAAAACTTATTTGAGGAAATTTTCCACAGTTGCATCAGTTGCATTTTGCATCGTTACAGATGACGAATCTTACGGCAAGGCCAACTTTTCCCAAATCCCAACTTTCGGGACCTAGTTTAAGTTTAGCGTCACGGAGGCCCGAGACAAGTACATGTCAAATTTTGCTGTAAAATTTTTGATCTGGCAGGCGATTTGTTTATGTGGTGAAATGAAGTCCCTGTTGGGCGTCCATTTTGTCCTAGCCCTAAATCAAAACAATCCAATGCAATAGCATGGGCGACATGGGCAAAGAAGCGGCTAGGCCCATCATTTGTTGACTACTGTCAAAGTCTGTATATCTCCATTGCAGATGACAGGGATGACACCCCCTTGGGTGAAACAGTTCAAGTTCCTTTTGGCCTGATTTGACATTCTTTCATTGCGGCATTCCACGCATTTGGCGCTGAATCAATTTCATGATACTTAAAAGGTAATAAAACTTAATTTATAACTTGAGGCGGTGGCTAGAGGCAGATCCCTTGCAAAATACATTGCAATGCGTTGCCTGCAATGTATTTTGCGGTGCGTGTAAGACGTCAAAACCCTACCAAAAACTAGCCCCACATTCAACAAAACTTCGAATAAAGTGGATCAGCGTAGGACATTTGTTAGACAAACTTTTCTGCGAGGGAGTGCAAAGTTTCTGCAATAATGGAAATTACATGCATTTTTCTAATTAAATACAAATTTGTTATACATTCCAAGAGTAACATGCCCCTAGGGCGGTGGTCAGCTATTTTCGTTCTGGCCCCTTATCACCTATTTCTATAGGAGCGGGCCATTTGGCATAAAATCATTTGACGGAAGGTTATTTGGCGTAATGGACATTTGGCATAACGGTTATTTGGAATAGTTTTGAGAATTGATCACACTGAAGGTCGTTTGACATAACGGACATTTGGAATAATCTCCGGGATAACGGTCATTTGGCATAATTTCTAATTTTGCGTAAAGTTAAAGTCATTTGACATAACAAACATTTGGCATACCGGTGTTTTTACATTCAGCAAATGGGTGTTTATTGGTTATACATAGTTTTGGACACGTTTAGTTCATTCATCACTATTTTACATCTTTTACCTTTACAATTTTGAACACTTCTAATGAAAATTTACCATATATAGAATATTAAATTAGTCAGTTAGTCGCAATTGCTACTAAATAATCATTGAGCTCGCATTTTTTTTAAATTTTATTGACAATATTCATTATATTTCTATAATTTTCTTCTGCTCCAGATTTCCGCTTCCGACTAGAATTCGCAGACATAAATTTGCCCGCAAGTTTTCTTTTCCCCAAGATGGACTTCGTCCAGCATTTTGCAGCTTCCAACTAAACCGTTCCAACGTCTATACCAGACCTCGATCTGGTTTGTTGTTCTGGGAATTTCATTAACAATATATTCGTTTCGTTGCATTGTGACGATGATTTTGGCGGATTGCACACTGTCTTCATCATGTATGACTGCTGATTATCTAATAAGAGTTGCTTAGGAAGTGGCAAGTAGGAATTCATAGCAATCTGACCCATAACCCTTAACACATGATGGCCATCATTGCTGGCCGCCCCCATTTCCATCGTTCATAGGAAAGAATCCACCTACTTACCTACAGACTCTTCCATAGGTGTCGTGGAGTTGGTGGTTTGGAAGGGTATAACATCTAGGATTTGCTCCAAGCAAGCGATGCGACCTGTAAAGAATATTTTATTATGTAGTTGTTTAGTTAGTCTTCGAGTACACGATGACTCGATAAGGAAAAGATCTTGTTTACTTTTTGGTTCTTTTTAAACTCTGAGCAGCCGGCTACCGAGAGTATCCTATGTTTCCTAAACAAAAGCAATTTGAACTCCACACAGCCGACCGTGGGAGTATTGCCTAGAACAGCTAATCTTATCCGCGTAATGGGCCGGATCACTATCTATTGTAACAGTATTTAGACAGAATTCGCCACTTCTCTACGGTATATTTATTTGGTTGAAAACTACCGAGTGATAACACGTTATACAGACAAAGAGTTATTATAGTGCAAGATGTTATAAATCAAGGTATGTATTTCCTATTTTACGTATCGGATGATTTTCCAAAACACGTATACGAGCGATAATAACGACCATTGAAGAGAAATCCAAAGAATTGTTAACCTGATAGACGGGTTGGTTAGCAATAACGGAACTTGAAATTAGATTCATAAAAACAGGCGCGGCGAATTTTCAGAACGTATTGACCCGCGCTCATCGATACTAATCAGATTAAAGTCTTGTTGCGGCTGATTCATGATCAGATATTCATTTTTACGGTAGTGTTTCTTTGATTAGATCTGTTCGCACCCTCTCGTTCTGCTACTATCGGCAGAAGGCTGATAGCATCCAGCCGCCGCTGCGGGTCTAAGGACCAAATGTCATCAATAGACTTAGACTCGCATGGTGGCATAAGATAGGAGACTTGTGAGAACTGAAGAGATTAAAAAAACAAAGAAACGACATGCTCCGTCCTGAATCCGAACTCAGCTATAAGCTTCTACAGCTGAACGGAACAGGGCATCTCCTTACCATTCCAAACCCTTTAGTGAAGACTACCCAAGCAACCAGAAGTTCGGATAATACTTAAAAAGCACACTTTAAAGTTCACGTAAAGTTCTTAGCGAACTTTTAAGCTGCTTAAGCTTTAATGGAACTTGAAAGCTGCTTAAGCCGCTATTAGAACACAAAACGTACTGAAAAATTATTTAAAACGAGAAGCTTATGCAGCTCCCTTATACGAACTTTTGGTTGCTTGGGTACGTTATCTCGCCGTTTGACGACCTGGGAATTTCATTAACAATATAGGAGAGAGTGAGGACACTTGTTCCTTGGGGACGTGTGATCCCATGGCCATATCTCTTAATCTATTGACATAAAAGTATTTCAATATATATAAAAAATGACACATTTGGGATTATATGATGTTTCAAAAACAATTTACAAGCTTACCAACAGTTTTTGAGAAGATATTTTATGTTTTAAAAAAAAATAATGATTTGCGTTCCTCTCATAAATCTTTTTACGAACTTTTCAAATATTTTATAAGACAAAATAACGATTTTCCGCAAAGGTTTTGAAAAGAAAATTGCTTTTTGGTGATTTATATTAGCGTCAGTAGTATGTTTGAGTGCAAAAACAGGAAACATTTACTTAAATACCATATTTTATAAAATCCTATCAACGAGAACACTTGATACCTGTAATCGTGGGTACAAATGATCCCCATCATTATTACAAACGCACATATTCGAGCCATTCAAAGATCTACAAAATACATTTAAGCAGATTGCCTGCTAGTTTTCATTGAAGAATAATTTATTTTTCTAGACAAAATAACGAACGAAATCATTTAGAGAAAGATATACTAGCAGCACTGGCGGTTTTCGGTTTCCTGTCATAATATTATTTTGCGCGCATTGTTTTGATTGCCGTTTTTTGCTGCCGGAAAATTTAGTATTTATTTGTTATCCTGTTATTTCACTGGACCTCAGGTGAGCAAATGCACTTTCGCATCTCTTAGTCACATTTTCAATGTTTTGATGATATATTTTTCAGAATGACAAGAGTGCACAAATCCTCGGGGAAAAAGCGCGTTCTCATAAACCCGGAAAATCTGAAACGGGCGGCGAAACACTTTACGCCCGAGTGGGTAGAAAGAATAGGGTGAGGGGTCCATTAGTAAGGAATTTTTCGCTTTTCGCAATGCACACGCTTACATTACATTCACATTAAATCACGTTCGTTTATGCAAATGGAATTGTGGTACATCGATGTTTTCAAATGTATGTAGTACGAGATACATGCGTTGCGCATCTAAATTTTTTGAAATGGTTCAAAATTTCGAGTGGGTAATTACCCACCCGGTTATTTTCGAGTGGGTAGTACTACCCATACTACCCACACTTTCCGCCGGCCCTGGTTTCACAATTGCCAATTGTAATAGAACCATCGCCTTTTTCCACTTGCCCTAGGCCATTTGTGTGATCCTTTGATGAGGCGAACTGCCTCTAGAAAGTGTCCGATGTTTTTACAAAACTCGCGCATTGATAGTTTTTTGGCCTTCCTCAACTCGGTGTTGTATTTGGTACGAGCGGTCCTGTAGTTTGACCAGTTACCAGTAATCTTCGCTTTATTGAAAAGGCGCCTAGCTTCCTTCCTAAGTGTTGTCAGATTTTCGTTCCACCAAGGAACATCACGAGATACAGACCTCGTTACAAGAGGACAACTGTCATTATAGGCGGTTATGATCCTCTTTTGTAGGTCGTTTGCCACATTATCCAGATCTGTCGGAGATTGCATCTTACTCTCCGTTCTTTTTGATTGTTCCAGGTGTGAGCGGAATACACACCAATTTGTTTTCCTTATTTCCCTGTGTTTTTGCATTGTGAGTTTATTGGATTCTATGGCGAATGTGTCTGTGATCCAACAAACTAGGTTCGTCAGAAACGTGCCAACTCTTTATCTTTCCCGTTATTTGAGCGCTGCATACCGTAAGGTCCAGTACTTCGCTCCTAACTGCGTTCATAAATGTAGGTACAGCTCCCTCGTTACATATACTGACATCATTTGACAAAAGGTATTCTAGTAGGTACTCACCTCTGGTATTTATATCAGTGCTACCCCATTTTGTGTGATGTGCATTGGCATCACATCCAATGATAAAGTTCTTGTTTATGCTTCTGCAGTACCTTATTAGGGCATCGATTTCAGAAGGTGGTGCTGTATCCGCATCGCCAGGGAAGTAGGCAGATGCGATCACAATCTCCTGCTTTCCTCTAGCCGTCGGTGCTTCCACTGTTATTGCAACGATGTCTCGTTGAATGAATTCTGTAATTGGAAAGAATTTTATTGCTCTGTTTATCAAAACTGCAGCTCTTGGAGTTGGCTGGTCGATACAATATACCAACCTGTGAGCTGAGGAATTTAAGCCAAAGATTTTGTGCTTGTTTGCCCACGGATCCTGTAGAAGAGCGATGTCTAGGCGCTCTTTGGTGAACCTCCGGGCAAGGACGCTTGTGGCACCTTTTGCATGGTGGAGGTTCACTTGAATGCAGCGAATGTTGCTTATTTTTTGGGTGTTACTTTACCGTCGTTTTGTGGGGCCAATTCTTCGCCTCCATCATTGTACCGACGGCTAGTCACAGGCTGAGTGCTGGTCAACGTTCTAGCGGCCTTTTTTGGCCCAGTATTTGCTTCGGCTCTTGCCGTTTGCGCACCTTCGTCTGCAGCGGGTTTTCGATCCTCTTCTTGCGTATCAGTTCGTGAGCCGCATACAGTAGGGGGCTTTTGTGTTTTGCTCGTAAGACGGGCTGCCACCGATGCACTCGTTACCGTTGCTGCAGGCTTGCTATGATCAGAAGTCCGTTGTGAGGTGCTCCGTGTTGGGTCACCCACAGGAGCTTTTACAGACCATGCTTGCCTAGAACTTCCACGTTCGGCGAAGGCCGGGCTCCCCTTCAGCTGGCGCATTCTAGCCTTTCCGAATACGTAGTTCAGCTGGATGTGTTGGGAGGTTATCAGTTTCACTAAAGCCTCATCATCCACCATTTTGAGGACCGTAGTTCTCTTCACGACCTTCCAGCGTTCTGTGCAGAAATTGTCGTTCTGATTCTGCACCAGGCTGAGGATGTTCCCATCGAACCTGTCGATGCTGTCGGCGAAATACCCGATGTAAAATGCTTGTTTTGGAATCTGCGACGCTTCAACAGCTTCCAATGAAGCGCCTTCCCAGGGCTTGATTACAGCTGTGGCATCCTTCAGCCACAGCTGTATCTTTGTCTACACAGGCGATTTCGTTTGTAGGTGCACTTCCTAAACTTGGGTCTCGTATTGCTTGAGCTCTGCTCCATGACGCTATCGATCAGCGCGCTTCGAGTAGCATTCAGTTGTTCATGGCTGAGGGTATTTGCAGGGTACCCAACCGGAATGATGGCCATCGAGTACGACTTGGCCATTTCGTTGAAAGTTGGGCGCTGCTCAGTTTCCAGTGTCTGTCTAGGATCCTGATTCTTGATCTTTTTCGGTTGCGGTTCCTTCCTGCACCGACTGTTGTTCGGTGCCTCCATGTCCGTCGAACGCAGTCGCTTAGATGGCGCCTTCCCTATTGGGATTTTTGCCAATTCTAGCGCTTCAGTGTGTTTGTGGTCGTTTCTCAGCAGCCACCCACAGCGTTTCTTCGCCGCTCCGCTTAAGTGATGAGTTCTACCTGTTCCTCTTGTTTTGTTCTCGGAGACCTTCAACCCACCGGTTGCTCCGCCGGACTGGTCTGTGTCCTTCTTGGCCACTATCCGATCCTCGTCTCTATCTGGAGAGTTGAGAATAGACGAAATGCAGGATACAACACGAACAAACCACTATTCAGCAGCTCTCTAAGTTTGGTTTCCGCGCAATCCTTCTCCTCTTCCACTTCCATCGCCGCAATCTCCTCCAAACTAATGTTTACAGTGTTCTTAGTGTTTTCTGTTTTGTTCCCACGAATAGCTAGGGAAAGAATGTCAACCCTGTCAGAGCCCCGCTTAACAGGGTAAGGGAATAATACTGTGGGGTGCGCCCTTGTGCCCCACAGGCTCCGTGCGCGGTTTGGTAATTGTCATCACTTCGGATCCCAGTCCTAGTTTTACGTAGGGCTGGGGTGCGAAGTGTTGATGCCCTCGGCTATTCATCCTTCGGCACGCGTCGCTTCACACCTTGGATTGGGGCATAAATTCTACGGTACGGGTTTTGAGGCCCGCCCGTTGGCACCCTCTCATTTCGATGCTACAGCAGAAGGCTGATAGTATCCAGCCGACGCCGGTCTAACGATCACATGTCCTCGATAGACTCACGTGGAGATATGAGATAGGAAACTTGTGAGTACTATGTTATCTTACCATGTGACGGCACAGCTGTTATTAGTCGCCTCTTACGACATGGGGAACAGAAACCCAGTGGGTCAATTCTTCGCTGAAATACAGCGAGAGATTTCAGCCACCGCCGGATACCACACGGCTGTTCAAATGTGTGTAGTGCGAGATACATGCGTTGCACATCTAAATTTTTTGAAATGGTTCAAAATTTCGAGTGGGTAATTCGGTAATTTTCTAGTGGGTAGTACTATCCACGCTTTCTGCCGGCCCTGGTCTTGTGATTAATGAAAACGATAGATATACGAAGAAAGTTATCTAGATAAGTTCAGCGAGCTAATGGAGTTCTTTATTCCGCAAAATTGAAGGGTTACTGTGCCCCAGTTCATCTTAGCTCCTGTATTCATCCCACCCATTTGAATATATTAGTTAGAGCAGTGTCTGCCCTCTCTATTCAAAGCATTATATCAAATGGAATGATGAATAAGGGTGCGATGTACTCGACTTTTCATTTCGCTCAAACGCGAGTATTTTACATTTTGTAAACCAGATTTTTTTATGTTACTGCTCCTTAAGAACGAAGCAAGCATGCTGACAACTATTTATGCGCCATATTTGACTAATGAGATGAATAAGGACTCGTCTTACCCTATATTAAAAATATAATAATTTAAAAACCTTATGTGACTGTTAATTTTCTGTTCATCGGCATTTCTGTATGATCAAAGTAATTGTATATTTATTTTCCATCATTGATGATTAAATATCAGATATTTGCCATTGGTTTATTTTTGCTTTTCTTTGGACGTAGTTGACAAAAGATGAATACGTGTATACGTTCGATTCAGTATCAGATCATTAAGCCAGTATATGAGCTACATTGATTATATTTTGGAGTACGAAAAAGCCTAAACCCTATTAGGATTAGTTAGTTCATAGTGGAGTGTTCTACTACAGATAACAGACGTTTAGGTTTGATTCAAAATGTGTGTGAACTAGAAAAACTCTAGAAAGAGAACTGCGGAGACTCCATTTTGGATTGATTGGATTCGCGTTTAGCCGTCAAAAAACGAATCCAAACGAACGTTGCCTATCCTTATAACATTGGCCGTGTTGCCATACAATGCCGGGGCATGCGTTGCCAAAAATGCTGTTTTTCTCTCCGCAGTTCTCTTACTAGTTTTTCTAGTGTGAACGTGTGGCCGCTGTCCCGCTGTCGGAAGCGGCGGCCCCTCGCAAGCAAACCTGTCATCCACTCGTTTGCTCGGATTACTCAAACATAGGGGCGATACAATAGTTCCGGACGGAGCGACAGCGATGTCGAAAAGCACACGAGTTGAAGCGATGTGACGTTGTCACGTTAGGCGTAAATATTATTTGTTAAATTGTGAAAAAGAATAAACTAATTAATTTTGGTTCAAGTTAAATATTAGAACTATTGGCAAACAAACTCTGTTCCATTTAAATATTTGGGTAGTTGCCGTTATGCTCAAACATTTGAGCTATATGCTTACAACTGCATAAGTAACTTTCCCTCCGACGGTGAGCATTGTTGTCAACATATAATCAAAATACGTGATACATACAGGATAGGATTTACCAAGGGGTGAGTCACTTAGCACAAATCAAATTGTGCTCACAAACAAACAGCGTGGTAGCCTGTGCCGCAATGTGCCACGATGTGCCATGGTGTTCAGTAAAACAAAAGCAATGATTGCTATGATTATTTAACTACACTTTGTTGACAGTTTTTGAGTTGTCAGAAGTGTGCCTCATTGTGCCACACATTGTGGTAACGAGTGAAATGATCGTGTATTACTGTGAATCGTATTCTTATATCGTGTTATCGTAGGTGCAATACAGTGTGGATGGCACATTGTTCTAAGTGACTCACCTCATGGAATTTACTCAAAAAACACCTATGCCGAACGACCGTTATGCGAAATTACTTTATTTTTTCTTGACATAAAAGCATTTATAAGCAAAAACCTTCAGCAATAGCATGGCTCAAAATTATACTGAATGACCTGATTCTTCGCACAGTCTTAAATTATGTATGTGACCCTGCAGTTAAAAAAATGGCAAATGACCTCCAGTGTGAGCACTTCTCAAAATTAAGCCAATGGTCAGTTATGCCAAATGTCTGTCACGCCAGATGGCCCTCACTAGGGCATTGCAAAAAAGCACTCATTTTTTAAATATAACCACAGACTAACAGACATAACACTCGAAAATAATGCTTCGCCCACTTTAACGGTCATTTTAAATATATTTGTAGTTGGGACTGTGGCCGCTTTTGAAATTATGGCGCCACTGATATATGAACAAGCATATGGGGGATAGACCACTAGTGAAAAATTGTTCCCAAGCCTGAGGGGTAACCCACCAGCAAATAAGCGTTTGGGACCGTGAATAAAAGTTGGAGCTAGTGTTCTTGGAAAATTGCCGGACCGATATTTTTTTAGGGAATTCCCCCCATTTTTTAAGTATCACTCGGAAAATTATAATTTATAAAATAAAAGCCGTGTGGTGTCCGGCGGGCTGAAATCTTTTTGCACTATTTCCACCAAGAATAGAACCTCTGGGAACTGCTCCCATGTCGTAAGAGGCGACTAACAACATGCTAGGAGTTCCTAGGCCGAGGTTTTGTTCCGTACCGAAGACTTAATCTGGGCGGACCTTAAGGTTTTCCATATTACCCTCTTTCCAGTCTGTATTTAGTGAATCACTGACATATACCTTTTCTGATTCGCCTTTCTTGATTGTGTACCAACGTTTTAAGTTTCTTCTGGCGGTTGTATATTAGCCGTAAATGACGAAATCTAATTCTACACTAAGTAACAGAATATATTAATATACCGGCACTTCCACGCCAAGGTTTAACTTCCAAAGCTTTGGCTTAAAAACCGTTTTTAAAAAATGGAAACTTTCATGCAGGAAATTTATTGAATTGGCCTAAGATGGAGCTGTCGAATTTCACAAAAAGCTTTTTATGTTGCAAGTGATCTGTAGTTGTGTTAAATTAGGTATTTTTCTATTATATTTGGAACCGTCTACCGACAAATCTACATTTACGAATACCTCCAAAAGTGACTTCTTGAGGTCTCATGAAGGCCTGACACTAGCTTTATGATACTTTTGCTTTTCTAAACAGTAATAAAAATCTCAACATTCAAGAACTTCACTTTGTCAGAAAATGTAGGGCCATCGGAAGCTAAAACTTCGTAAAATCGCACTCCTGGTCCTTTTTTCAGTGCAGTACTCTACGTCACTCGTTCAAATTTGCACCGCTCTTATGGTAGTCGGTATTTGCTAGTATTACTGTTCTCCCATCCATTCTGGTAGTCAAACGGTGGGATAGCAAAATTCTTACAAGTTTCCTATCTCATGCCTCCACGCGATTCTAAGTCTATTGATGACATTTGGTCCTTAGACCGCAGAATGAGAGGGTGCGAACAGAATGAGAGGGTGCGAACAGATCTAGTCGAGAAAACATTGCCGTAAAAATGAATAGTTGATCGGAAATTAGCCCCAATACGACTAATCTGACTAGTATCTATGAACACGGCTCAATACGTATTGAAAATTCGCCGCGTCTGTTTTTATGAACCTAATTTAAAGCTCCGTTATTGCTAACAAGCCCGTGCATCAGATTAACAATCCTTTATATTTCCCTTCAGTGTTCGGTATTATCGCTCGTATACTTGTATTCCACAAACAATCCGATATGGAAAATAAGAAATACTTTCCTTGATTTATAACATCTCGCGCTATTTTTGCCAGTATAATATGCTGTCACTTGGTAGTTTTCAAGCCAATAAATATATCGTAGAGAAGAAGTAGCGAGTTCTGTCCAAATACTGTTGCAATAAATAGTGATCCGGCCCATTACGCAGATAAGATTAGCTTTTCCAGGCAATACTCCCACGATCGGCTGTGTGGAGTTCAAATTGTTTTTGTTTAGGGAACATAGTATACTCTCGGTAGCCGGCTGCCCAGAGTTTAAAAATAACCAAAAACTAAACAAGATCATCTCTTTTTCGAGTGATCGTGCACTCGAAGACTAACTAAACAACTACCTAATAAAATATGCTTTACAGGTCGCATCGTTTGCTTGGAGCGAATCCTAGACCTGATACCCTTCCAAACCACCAACTCCGCGACACCTATGGAAGAGTCTGATGAATCGTCGTCCTTCCGTTAAGTAGGTGGAGCATCAACACTTCCTGTCTACCTTATCCTTTATCCTTCCCCGTGAACGATGGAGATGGGGGCGGCCGGCAATGATGGCTATCATGCTGTTGAGGTTTTAATATGGGTCGGATTGGTATGAATTCCTACTTACCACTTCCTAAGCAACTCTTATTAGATAATCAGCAGTCAAACATGATGAAGTCAGTGTGCAATCCACCAAAATCATCGTCACAACGCAACGCAACGCAACGCAACGCAACGCAACGAAAATTATAATTTATAAAATATTTTTGAAGAAAAAAATCTTAGCATTGTATTGAAGTTACCTTTGTTTCCCAAAAAATTGGGGAAGCTAGAGTTTTGGGGAATTTTGTTCAAAAATGCCTTATTCTTAATAACCATTCTGCTCTATGTTGCAAATCATGCATTTTTTGCAGTTTTTCTAATGTGAAAAATTCTCAGAATTCAAACGACACCTTTGTCAGAATACAGGGTTTTAGGACATATTGTCATTCATATCAAATTTAATCATTTTTTCGGGCATATATCTCTAGTATTTTCCAATCAAATTTTATTAAAAGTACCTTGTTAAATGTGGAAAGTTCTCAGGAACTAAATGGAAATAGATTCGTTCCATTAAAGTTCAGAAGCATCAGATTTTTTACATTTAGGCTGGAAACCAATTAATTTTTAAATTACAATTTGAACTGTCTGTGGGGACCATAATTCGTGTACCCGCTGAGATGTTGACTCATGTCAGTTCAATACGAATGGGAATATACGTGGCTCTGAAGCTGTCCATTCTAGCTGTCATTTTGTTATGCTAGATACGATATCCTTAAACCGTCGCAGATCAGGTGGAATGCGACCCCATGTTGTATTGGTTGTAGACTGCATGCGTGGAGAGGGGGAACGGCTTTTTGTTTCCGGTAACCTTGAAGGAGGTAAATTTGAACTATAGAAAATAAATTGATAAAAAAATGTTTCTCTCTACTTAACTAAAAACAATGTTTAAATATTAATAAATGAGTTCTTGTGCTTTAGATAATTTGGAGTCCGATATGACCTCACCTTGTTTCGACATCTTTGATTCTCACCTGGTCTGCGGAGGGTATTCACTTCTTGTACGACGAGAGATATATTGTAATTAAGGTAGAAAGCGTCCTTTGGTCAAGCCCGCAGTCAGGAAGGATACCTAGTAGTCAGTAGTATGATCGTTGCAATAACCCTTCGATTAAACTGAAAACTAAGAATCAACCTTCTGATCAACAAGACTTTGGTTAACCGGGAAAAAGTCACGCAAACAAAGTACTAGTTATTTTACTACATATTACTATAGCATATTAATTCAATACCAATGCACAATAAAGAAAGCGCATCTCCATTCACAATCCACGTTTAAATCAAATCGAGAATCAAAGACAAAAATTTGGAAACAATTTTCAAATGCCAATAAATCGTCAAACAACTGGCATCTATTTGCCCAACGTAACCCGCGAAGAATGTCGAATCATTTGAATAGTCTGCTGTCGTTCGTTTCTTATCAATCGATTGAGCCCCTTTACGTGATTGATCTAGAAAACAACATTCCATTCTTCTCGGATGTTTGGTATTAGTTGCACCAGTAGCGGCCAAATAGATGAACAGTATGACTAATTTGTTTGAAGAGATTGGTTCATTTAATCAGAATTCAAGTAAATAGAAAAAAAACATTGTTCATTACTGTAGCATAATGTTATCATTCAATAAAACCGTAAGTGTTTGAAGAAAACTGAAACTCTAGTAGCATATTTACATACAGTATTCGCTTAGATGAGAATTTGGAACCAGATATTGAGACAAAGTTTGTTGACATTTTACAAGGTATGACAAGAAATATCATTAGATTGAATTAGATACGGAAGCGCGACGTTATAGAAAGATGGTCCTAATTTATCTGAACAAACTGTAAATACACAAGCCCTAGCGTTGAATTGTGAATCTAGCGATTTGAGTTAATAAAGTTTTTCGATGCTTGAAGCAATCAGACAAAGGAGCTTTCTTTCCTACTGACACGGTGTGAAATCCATCAACGTATTCTTTATTCAACATTCTATGAAAATTTCGTCCAAAACTATCATCCGATACGCTATTGCACATCTTTACATTTTTTGCTTCTTCTTGATAAACGCGCACATTTGATGGACTGCCTGTTCGGCAGCCGTATAAACTTACTGCTCTAATAAGTAATATCACTCACATTATTTCATAAATTACACATTACGACAATACGAGTGCGCTGGCCGTGGTTACGGTTTTCAAATTTCGCCTCTAGTGCCAATAATTTTGATCGTTGCAACCACATCTGAATGACTAGATCAAAATTTTACCTCAGTCCCAAGAAAAAATTTTCTATCTCTTGCCTCGCACTGGCCTTTGCAAGCAACGCTCTAGGTCAACGGTGATTGAAAGGTGTATAATACAGTACAGGTTAGTAACACTAAATACAGTAGGTATCCTCTATACAGTTGTGGGATGTGGCCTTAGACTAAGAAAGTGGTTATGTTCACGATGTCGCCCTTCATCAACTTATTTGGTAGTCCGTTATCAGTAGACACACAAATCTCACTAAATTAAGTAACTTCTGAGCAAGTTCACGTATGAATAAGTGTTGAGAAAAGCTCCATTCCTAAAGCTAGAAAGATTTCTGGTACGATCTTTGTAAAACGAATACAAAAGTATACGAAATGAAACCGAATACTCTTAAACATTGGCTACACTATCTGATTGCAGGTATTCGCTGGCTGGGAAGACTCAGATCGTTAGGTCTTCCCATTCCTCTTTTTCCCGCTCCGACAGTAAGATCCGGAAGGCCACGTTGGCATTCTTCAGCAGTTCGTGACACATGGGCGTCAGTGGGTTGTGTTTCAGGTCGACCAACTCCAGCGAGTCGGACGTGATGATCTCATCCCGATCGATGTCGATGATTGCATTGTTGTTTGCCCGTAGTTCGCGCAGCTTCGGCATCTTGAACACGACGGCGGGCAGCGTGATGAAGGAATTGTGTGCGATATCCAGCATCTGCAGCGAGTGCAGATCGGCCAGTTCGTCTGGTAGTTTGGCCATTTGATTGTGCGACAGGTTAAGATCTGGAACGATAGGAAACGTTAGCGTACGCATTTCTGAAGAAACTAATCATTCGTTTTTACCTGTGATTAAGTTGAACTTGAGCGCAAATTTAGGTGAAATTTTGGTTATGACATTACCACTAAGATCACAGGTTTTCAGCTCAGTGTGTCTCATTAGGTGGTAAACTGCATCTGGGACCTGAATCAGTTCACACTCGGAGAGATCTGCAAATAGTTACAGAAATAGAAAAACAAAACTTAATTAACATGCGGACGATAAATATCTCTAAAAATTATATAGTTTATGCTTCAAAACCAATAACCAAACTCCCAAGTACAACATTCGCAACGGTTTCGAGACCACCCGAGTGAGGTCATTCAAGCTTACTTAATTTTTTCGTTTCTGACGCCTCTTCGCAGCGGGTCACCACTTTTGCTACGATTGAAGCCATCCTTCATAAAGGAAAGCCGCTCAGACACTGACCGTCAGCGATGAACTCGCACGCACAGACAATTCCACCGGCAGCGGCTAATTATAGAGATGACTAAACACCTTTGTATTAACTTCTTAGCCAGCAGTAAGATTAACCGTCCAGTTAATCGAATTACCGTAGTGATGTTCTATGGCACACATTGTCAGTTTGCCCCAACACACGCGATTACGGTGGAAAACGATATTTGAGCGATTGATAGACAGTTATTGCGTATATTTTATACAAAAATCACCCAAAAACAACCGAAACTACGCGTCGAGCAACTAAATACGATGGATAAAAATAAAGTATTGGTAATGTCAAATTGTATTCCCATGAACAGACCGACCAGACGATGATGTGCGGCACAGCGTGTAACATTTACATGTAACGGTTATCGCTCGAACAAAGCAACGGATGCAAGAAATGTTTTGTATCGTCCACTTTAGTCAGTATGTATCAGTGCGGGCTATGTTGCGCGACATACATGTTTGTTTACCTCGTTTTCATTACAGGTTTTGGTGTATGTTTCACAACTAACACACTTCCACTCTCACGGATGGAGAACAGCTGATCTGTTCTTTCCGACATGGCAACTGCACGAGACACAGGGTGTGTAGCAAGTTGCTACAGCCTAGCAGCGGGAGAAACAGTAGCGGCTATCTTTCTATATGGTATCACAGTATCCGCCTTCGGACACGATGTAGAATAAAATTTAATAGCGTATGAACGGTTCAATTCATATTTTTGTTCACAATAAATTGCAAATGTGTACCGTATGGCAACCGTATTATCAAAGATCCATCTTCTTCGAAAAAACACTTTCTAGTAGGGTGATGTCCAAGCCAATTTGTATCTTGCTTGTGATTTTTATTTTTAATGAAATTAGGTAGGTATTCACTGAAAAATTAGTAAATAACTACATAATTCGGTGAAAAGTAAAAGTGAGTAATATGCAGAAAGAGAGTGGCCTGGACATTCGTCATTCGTATGCTCCGGAATCAGAACTCTCACGCATTACAATCCAACTTTATTCGGCATCAACTACATTAGCAACAGTAGAATAATTTTTAGTACGTGAAGGTGGGTTTAGCGTAAGAAACGCAATCGGATTAGCTTGGAACATGTTGAACAGCTAACATATCACTTATGCAAATACAAAATTCTATAAAGAAATGTGGGATCAGACAATGATTCAATCGACCAAGACTTAATTTTCAGATTCAAGCAAAACTTAAGAACAATAATGCTCATAAATCAACAAAAAAGTTTGGACAACAAAGTATTAAAGTTCAATTGAAGGGCGCAATGCAAGAACGGTCCAAGTCAAAAAATATCAAAAGTGGGTTAATCATAAATTATTGTATGTGATTGCCCCGTCTTATGATCCAAGAGCCTAACGACCTGTTCAGGGTATAATCCAAACAATATGTGGAATCGTTGGATTATACGGGTTAAAGTTCGTGTATATTTTTATTAGGGTATGTAATGAATGCAATGACACCGACTTCTGACCCAAAAACTTAATTTGAAAGTATTTATTTGAATAATAATACTGTTTAGAATTCGAAAAAAGCTTCGAAAATTAATTAACACAATAATTTGTGATTAACCCACTTCTAATTTATTTTTTTGACTGGGCCACAGAGCCCTTCAATTATTAAAATATCGAAAAGGGCAAAAACCTAATCTTCCCATAAAAAACCGTTTTAACCGGGAAAAATCTTGAATTTTTCCCCAAAAATAAAAATACATGCTATATGAAATATGTCTTTTTCCCATTCATATTTTTAACAAATACACGGAGAATCGATTCATCATAATTTCAACCAAAAAAATTGTTGATTGTTTTTATTTCGTATAGTTGATATATGAGCGAACTAAATTTTTAGGGGAAAGGGGTCGGTTACCGAAACTGGTCGGTTATCGGCACCCCTATTAGGACGTTCACACGACGAATGATGAGAAAAGCTGAGAGATGACAAATTTTTTTCTTTACTTCAGGGTAGTTGTCGATGGCTAACATGTCAATATTTTTTCAAGTGATGCAAAAAATATACATCTTTACATCTTGGGAGCTAGGTAATTTAAGATAATAATTTACATTCGTAGACGAGATTGTCTTAAGCAAGATGAACCACCTTGGTGGAATTGGTTTGGTTGGTGAGATGAGAAAAGCAGACCAACCGATATTTTTATAGTCGCGAATACATGCTACTATCGCTCTCTCATTCATGTCCGTACAATATGCTTTTCCGTTCTCTATACGGTTCCGTTCGGCTACTAACTTAACCGAAAAGAATATGTCTGGAAAAATTTAAAATAGGATGTAAGTATAATTGAGAGCCTTTCGATTATTTCGACATCATTATACTGCCCATGATCGCATATCAGTCCCATAAAGATAGGAAAACCCATAGAAAACGGGACAAATATGCGATCATGGGCAGTATAACATTTTGCTCTAATTTTCCGGTACATATCGAAAGTCGACGGTATTTACGAGAATATTATGCAAAGAGTTAAGTAGTGCATGTTGAAACGATTGAGTAATGAACAGAAGAGAAAGACCCCAAAGAGAATTTCTCATTATTACCAAAGAGAATATGGAGAGAGAGAGAGAGAGAGAGAGAGAGAGAGACGAACAGTAAAAATCAGTCAAAACAGCAACACCCCTTTATGATGATTTCAACACCAGCATTTTGGCAACCGCTTCCACAGACAACATGCATTTCGAGATAAATTAATACTAAAGCTTGATTTCAATTAAACATATACCATAGAATGGACCTTTCTACCACGATGTGACTAAATTCTGACGAAATTTAAACCTTCTTTTTTGATGAGTGTACAATACTTACAATGTATCTCTTGCAAATTAGGCATGAGTAATGTTTATTTACTTTGCTTGATTGGTCTGCTCAATAAGGTATGTTTGACTTCGCACTATTCGTCTCTATTTCCTCTCTGATTTTCCTCATCATCCATCCAGTGGACAGTGTTGCCACACTTTCTGTTTTCAATTTTTCATCAATAACATTTCCAATAATATTTCCAAAGAATTTTTCAGATGTGAAAAAAAGAAAAACCACATGGGAATTCCAAAAATGGTTTGTTCCATTCGAAATCATTAAAATTCCAACAATATTTCCGCAGAAAATATCATACAGAAATATTATGTTCAATCGTAAACAGTAATCAAATTTATTAAAAAATCGTTGTTGAAGTGCCACAGAAGCCGTTATATCATACTATGTAGATGGGTTTACATAATATAATGAAGAATTCATTAGAAGACAATACTTTTTTTCCGAAAAATCCTATTGAGTACCTACGTACTCAAATAATAATCCTAACTGTATTCTGTTCACTCTGGTTATGTCTCTGACATTACTCACCCATCTTTTCATAGATCATATCATTTATCAAGCTGAATCCAGATTTGTGTAACTCTTTACCCCATCCCTCTAACAAAAACTACTTCCCGTAACAAACGCGGAGACGCAGAGCCATATACTGTCTTCATACCGACGTGGCAATATTGGAATTTATAAATATGGAACTCTCGAAACGTGTTCATTGAGAACTGATGGATACTCCCAGATCTCTTTCGTTGATTCTCTGTACAAATTTGCTTGCCAATCACGGATTAGCAAATACAAATTGTATGGCCATCATGCTTCTGCTCATGCTCAAATGAGTTGTACACAATGCTACCATCATTCTAATACCCAATATACGGAAAAAATAAAAAATATAGTTTCTGATTCCTAGTATAATTGTCACGACTTACCATTCGAACTCGTGCAATAGCTCGTAAAATCGAAAAATATTATTCAAGTATACGTGAATTGATTCACGATTTCTAGCGACTGACCATTCGTACTTGTGAAATAGTTCACAAAACCATGAAATCTTATTCATAGAAACGTGAACTGTTTCATGATTCCTAGTGTAATAGCCACACCGGGTGCGTACACGAGAACGATTCGCACGTGGCATAAATTGTCTGCGCTGGTGATAATGAGAGTGAGAAAGAGAAAACGTGCCACGAACCGATGGCTACGCACACCGTGTACGTACATGAGGTTCAGTTGTGCAGGCGAACATGTGCACGTGTTTAGGTACGAAATAGCGTGTTTGAGTTCGTACATGAAGTGTGGGTTTAATATGAGCACAGAACCAGAGCGAACATTGTGTGCGATGTGCATATGGGAAGACTGATTGGCATGTTAAAATACAAAAACTTCCGTTCAATGGACGAAAATGAAATCGCACGTACGTTTCTTTTGATTCACGAACAATAATTTCGTCATCGACGATAACTTTCATGTGAAATTAAAAAAAAAATGTTCATTAGGTCGTCATTTTTCCAGTTCGTGAAATGAATGAAACCAATTATTTACAATGCAGGAAAATGCTTCATTGCACAAAAAGGCGAAAGAATTCGTGCATTGTATTATCGTTTTCGTTCTATTCTATAAGTAATCAGAGAAGACAGATCTTCATTTTATTTTTTGATCCTCTCACATTGAGGTATCACAACATACAGGACGTTGGGTTCATTACTAAAAATCTCTGAGGGGTATTTGGATCATCTATTCGTTTTCTGGTTCACTTTCGGTAAACAATATAATTCCACACAATCTAATAAATTTCCAATCTGAGTCACAAATGAATTTCAGTCTGGAACTGCGCTAGTAATTTCTACATAATTGAGTCTAAATGATTTTGTAAGGACGGCAAATTAATCACCGATTTACAAATTTTCCATTTATTCTTTTGCTGAAATACATGCTTATGAAAATATATGTACAACAATAACTGCCATAGCCATTATGGCCTTATTATTTGGTCCCCAAGTGAAATTCGATTATAAGGTTTAGTTGTTGAGAAATTAAAATAAAAAAAAAGTTTCCTTATAGACACTATGAGGTGTTCTGAGCTAAACACTGTTCCTATAGGTAATTGACCGCCGCAAGTAAGACGAAAATGTATCAACAATGACGATCACAATGCTCAAAAGCAATAGGCTTATCCTATGAATTGCAACAATTCATCGAAAATATAGAAAACCCGGCGTACGTATTGAGTACGTAATAATTGTACGGAACAATTTGTGTTCAATCCTATGGTATCAGCGGAGAACGTGACATACCAAATTGATTTCTGTCTATTTTCGAAACAGCACGGTGACAATAATAGCTTTGAAAGTGCAAAAATTATATTCTGTCAAGAGCTTGTTTGCCAACTACTGCTGAGCGACTGGGTGAATTGATTAGTAATTATTCATCGATCAGATCAGATCCCAGATACCTA